>NC_047505.1:3074487-3374487 GCF_902827115.2 Pseudochaenichthys georgianus | reverse complement strand
TGTTCGGGGTCACCAGCAAAGCCCTGGACAGGCTCCAGTACGTCCAGAACTCTGCAGCCAGGCTCCTCACCCACACTAAGCCCTGGCAACACATCACCCCTACCCTCATCCACCTTCACTGGCTCCCGGTCAAGTCACGCATCCAGTACAAACTCCTCCTGCTAACCTACAAATCTCTCCACTCCCTAGCCCCTCCATACATCTCTGACCTCCTTCAGCCCTACACCCCCTCTCGTCACCTGCGGTCCTCTGACAAAGGGCTGCTCTCCATCCAGCGCTCCAAGCTGAAAACATTTGGCAACAGAGCCTTCAGTGTCGCAGCCCCCACCCTCTGGAATTCTCTGCCCTCTGCAATCAGGAATGCAGACACTCTGGACACCTTCAAAAAACACCTCAAACACCATCTGTTCACTCAGGCCTTTGGCCTCAACTAATATACAGTCACTTATTTCCTGCTATTGCTCTGTATGTTTATTATTACCTTTTGTTTTGTTACTTCCCATTGTAAAGCGTCCTTGGGTTTCGTGAAAGGCGCTATATAAATTGAAATTATTATTATTATTATTATGGTGTATAGTTCAGCTGGAACATCGGTAATGTCACTAGATACCTGTAAGACATTTCTCTCCTTGGTGAAGGTTGCAATGCTTTTCCTTATCACCTGTGCTGCTTTGTAGATTGTCTTCATGCTGTTCTCCTCCTTCTTATCAGTTGTTGTCATAGTATTAACCATGTCCTCTTCACATGCATATGGGGAGTAGAGGATTGCTGGCTTCCTTCTGTCTTTTTGACGAACAGACTTCAGGTGTGGCAAAGCAGTGAGGATTCTTTCTTTCAGCCACTTTCTACTGAATGCAGGTAGATGAGTTTCCAATACTTCTGAACCAATCATATTGATATATGTGGTTTCAATGTCATCCATGCTAAGGTATGCTTGGTTTTGTGTTTCTACATCAATAAGGTTAATCAGCTCAAGCAGACTTGACTTTTGTAGGAAAGGTTCTTTGGCAGTTTTGCTAGAGCATGGAACACGTTTTTTCTCCAGCAAACTTTGTGGTATTGGACATCAATCGCATGTGCATCACCTGGTGAGATGCAGGTGTTCAGCCTGGTCTTCAGTGCAGTATTATGGGACATTTCCACAGCTCCTTTAAGATGTTTACCAGCATTCTCAGTCCTGACCTGGTACAGTTGTTGGCCATCGTCCTTTTGACAAAAGAAGCACTGTTCCTTATTCAGTGGACTTGTATAGGATCGTGTGAATGGCGATGAAAAACTAAATGTTGAGAGGTCTGGATCATCAATTTCTGTGCTTCCTCTTTTCTGTCCACGCTTTTTGGCAGTGTAGTGTCCTCTAGTTAGAGCGTGTGCATTGCGGTCTCTTGCACGTTGTATGTGGTCATTGTTAGTTGCATTTGAGTGACAGGAGCGATGCCAGACTGCCTGCTCTGTGCACAATGTTTCTAGTGTGCCGTTTTGCAGTCGCCTTTGGACTTGGACGTAGTCCCCATCATTCAAACTGGCCGTCTCTCGAACTGCCTGCAGTACGAGTCCATAGGACTCTAATTTAGGATGTTGCAACAGGACTCCTTTCTTGTCATCATCAGACTGGCAGATAATGCACTGCTTCCAGCTAACGGACTCCTCGGCTTGACATGATGCTTCTCTACCTTGTGACTCTCCACTCATGCTTAGAAACTGCAAAGACAGAAAATATTGTCAAGCTAGTTGACAATATTTGATACATTGATACATGATTAATACGCTACTCATTCAAACAATAGTCATGAATGACACACTATAATTCATGTTAGCTAGCTTAGTTACAGTAGCAATACTTACATGTGCAAGTATGTTGCTGAAATCTAGCCAATTACATATTTTCTGAGGTAAAAAAGAAGATAATACTTACTGTACATGTATCAGAAGCTGTGTACAATAATCTTCTTGGGATGACACCTCTGATATTGTAGGGCCGATGTGGTCCACAACAAATATCAGGAGAACATCAGAAGTCTGAGGAACAATAACACATATTCATCACATGATACAACACACACACACACACACACACACACACACACACACACACACACACACACACACACACACACACACACACACACACACACACACACACACACACATTATACTGTAGATACAGTAGTCCTAATGTTAGCTAGCTTAGTTAGTTAGCTAGCTAGCTAGTGTTAGCTAACTATAAAGTAGGCTAATTGGATGATAACACATCTCTCAAACAACAGTCATGACACAAACTATACAGTATTGTTAGCTAGCATATTTAGTTAGCTAACTAGTATTAGCAAACTACTGTATTTTAATTCGATGATACAAGATGATAACATCATGACATCATGAATTACACAATAGTAATGTTAGCTAGCCTAAATGAAATTGGACATAAAACCTGTTGAACTTTTCTGAGGTAAAAATGAAGATAATACTTACTGTACATGTATCAAATGATGTGTAAAATAACCTTGAAGGATGACACTTCTCATATAGTAGGCTATTTGTGGTCCACAACAAATATCAGAAGAATATCAGAAGTCTGAAGAACAGGGCCATTGCCATAGGAGACGAAAAACTGTGGTCGCACAGGGCCTTGCATAAGATTATTAATTTTTTTGCCTGAATTGAATTTATAGATATTTTATATTTATCGATATAAGATAATGGTCTATTATAGAGTATTTTATGAAAAATAATCAATTCAATTTGTTTTTGTATACTTAAAAAAACTCATTTTCGACCGACTCATGCATCAAAGGGTTAATTTTGTAAAATGTGATACCTTTGTAACTACCACCATTGGGTTCCTTGACCCTGAAAATGTAGGTTTAGAAGTTCAAATCAATGTTCCAGATTATTTAGAAGCCGAGATATTACAAAACCTACATTTTACGGTGGCCATTTTGGAAATTCCAATATGGCCACCTGGGCAAATGGAAACATGGATTTTCTGCATCCTTATACAATACCCTTTCCAAAAATGTATAGTTTAGCAAATCCCCACAAAAATCCCACGAAAGTTAAAATCAAGTTATAATGAACCTGACTACTCTTCCCTCTTCTCTCTGTGAGGAGCAGCAGGTTCAGCTTTCAGAACAAAGTAACAAAAAACTAAAATGGCATTCATTTTTTTAAATATGTCGTGTAGTGATAGATTTATTTATTGTATCATTGCTTTGATAAAAAATATTATTCATATACCCCTTTTAGTTGTGAAGATATAATCATTCATTCTGGGCATGTCATTTTCGAGCCTGAGGCCTGAAAAATAGGCCCAGGGCTTAACAGGTTAAACTGTGGAACATGATGGCTGCTCTCAGAACATCTGTTATAATTTTCAAAAGTTCTGATTGTATAACAGGGTGTCTTTAGGCGCTTTCACACCGGAGTACTTTTCCCACAATAGTTCCGATATAGTTCCGAAAAGTTGCGTTCACACCAAAAAAAAAAAAAACTACAATTAGTTAGTTGCGACAAAGTTTAGATCAAAGATGGTCATCGTAAAACTGAGAGACCTGACTACTTCCCATCTTATAAGAAGAAAGAAAATGCATGGGAGCAAATAGAATCACGGGCTGAGAATATGAGTCTAGTTTGACTTCAAAGACAAGTGAAGGGCAAAGACCTCTTTGCTTGTGAGGCTAAACACCATCAGTCGTGCTTTAAATCTTTCCGCACAGCATTAGCCAACTACGAGCGCAGCAGTATTCTTAAAGCAGGAGCTAAGAATATCAACCAAGCTTTCATGTCAGCCTCCCATGAAAAGGCATTTGTTTCAGTACTGGAACACATTGGAACTCATGTAGTCCAGCAAATTGAGGTCCTACAGCTATCTTCCTTGCGCTTGCTGTATGTGGAAGAGCTGAAATTGAATGGGTACGAGAACACAAATTATCGCTCAGAGAAACTCCTGAAACGGCTACAGAAAGATCCAATCTAGGAGCATATCCAGTTTACGAGAGTTGACCACGACAATGCTGATGCCATTTCTTTCTGGCTAGTGTACAGCTTGAAAAGCACGGTAACGAATGCCGTTGCACGAGCTTACACTCTCGGAACCACAGACAAGTACAAAAACGTTGCTCTCCTACTCCGCCAGAATATTCTGCAGGCTTTCAGAGAGTCCAAAGACCTAAAGTGGCTACCAACAGCTGTGATGATGATGACCAAAAAGCACTTTTTGTTCTCGACTGACAGTTACCATCCAGGATCTATCAAAGCACAGGAGAGCTTGAGACGTGGCAGTTCAGAGAAGATCATTTTGGCTGGACCAGCAACCAGGAAGCCATATGACTTCAAGATGTTTCTCACAAATGATGACAACAAAAAGCAACTCTGCCAGCTCCTGCTGCGTGTATGGAGTGATCAACAGGCAGCTTCAAGGCTGGAAAGAACAGAAATGACAGTGCTGGTCGTGGAAGGGAGAGCCCATCAACTTCTCTCCTCAAATGGCAAGGTAAATTGAAAGCCCATATTAAAAGTGATTGTTGGTTTAATTATACTCTAAGTGATTATCTGTGATTTGTGTCTAGTCTCTGTCATTGTTGATCAAAGTGCAATGTCCCATTGTGTATCAGGTTGAGGTAAGTGAGCTCCCCACAATCTACAGCAACCAGGAAGAGACTGATACAAGGGTGGTACTCTACCTTCATCATGCTGCTGCCCTTGGGTACAAGAATGCTGTAATCTGAACACCTGACACAGATATCTTTGTGATTCTTCTTTACCACGCTCATGCCATCAGGCTGACTATATACCTGGATACGGGGTCAGGGAAACATAGACAACTTATCACAACACACTCTCACTCCCTAAGCGTCCAATAGCGACGTTTGGTCAGTGTCCGTGGCGTCCAATTGTGACGCTCCTAGGCTCCTTCAGCGTCATAAAGGGACGCAAATAGCTTTCAACTGATTGCAATGTATTCCCATCTGCGTCGGGATTTGACGCTCATGGAAGCACGGCATTCGTTTGTGTCGGCTGCCCTTAAAGGTAATGTGAGCGTCCATTCCCAGGAGTAAAGGATGGCAGAAGACACTACACTACCCAGAATCCCCAGCTATCGTTTGGACTACACCATGTGCTCTTGACAAACCCTGTGATAGTCCTCAAGCTCTGTGATTGGAGAGTGTGCTCCGAGGGTTAAGCCGATTCTCGAACAGCACTTGAAATGGGATGGAACCACGGCAGACTGTCCAAAACTGGATTTGAACGGGTCCACCGCGTCCCCCCTCCCCCACCCCGTCCCCAGAACTACACATGCTGGCTATTCTGTTTCGCAACACGTTCTCTATGGCACGTCTCTACTGGGAGTTGTAGTTTTAAAAGACGTTTTCGTATTTCCCATAATAAGAAGTTGCCAGTATTAAACTGTGTACATCCCTGGAGGTTTAGGGGAAAGGAAACACTCACATTTAAAACATATAATTAATAAATGGGTGAACATTGCTTGTGCCCATTATGGGCAGTATTAATATATATACCCACATGCCAGCTAAGGTCAGAAGAGCTTTATTTAACAGATGGTCTTATGTGTGTGACCCCTGTGATAACATTACATTACATTAATTGATAAGCCTGAAACATGCACTTGTCAAGGTTCAGAGGCACATTGTGCAAATATGGCAGTAGCCATCGATCAGCTTAAGATAAGATATACTTTATTGATCCCAAGTTGGAACATTTGCGTTACATCACCATGTGTAACAGTTAAATATGCAGTTGTTTATTTGAAAATCATTTAGTATAATCACATAAATTCTGTGTTCTTTATTTATTGATTGTTCAATACCTGACAAGGCCGGAGATGAAATATCTACATACATCTATAAGAGTATAATACATTATGTATAATATCAGTTAAAATAAGTGCTTCAACATAGTTAACATTGCTGGAGGTATGCACACATATTGATAGATGTCTTGTAATGCACTATTGAGGAACCTGCGACCCAAGTTTTTCATTCAATGCAGAACTACACCACAGTTGTGTAGTCCTATATGATATGTCAATAAACCTTAGAAAATCTTGAAAGGGATGTGCAAAATAGTCATTACATACAGTCTTTAATTAACAATTAGTAGAGAATAACGAGTAATGAATATACTTTATAGGGATCGTATTAATATCTAATAATAAAAATATTGAAATTCAATAACATGCTTTAACCACCAGGTGTCCCTTTATATCAAAAATACAGCCTATCTACCAATTGGATCAAATATAAAAGTGAGCCGAATTAGTGTTGATACTGCAAGGAGACGCATTGTGTGAAAAGAAATGTAAGATGTTGTTTAATTGCTGATATATTTATGATCCACGTCACGTTTTCAGTTCCTCGTGTTTGTCTTCTCATCAGGGCTCTATAAATACAGCACTACGGCAGATATGTAATATGTAATGCAGCCGAACCGTGTATTACAATGCCGTTATGTGATGACTTTCAAAGAGAAAAGCAAGCACACTCGGAATAAGGTATTATTATTATTTCGGTCTGTTTCCGGTATTTGTTAATGACGGTGTGCTCTGAGATGTGAGACTGGAATTGCACAGGGGGGAAATAACGTAGGCTATCTTTAGATGCGGATTTTGTTAAACTAATATGTTTAGGCTGTGGACCAACACTATACATTGACGGGGAAGGGGGTAGCAATAAAGATAACACCATTAAACAGTTACACAACATAACAGAAATAATATCGATAGCAGCGTCCCTAGCAACCACCTTGGTAACAATGAAAACTGTTACGAATGGGTGAAGCAGGTAGGACTCAAATGCAGAATAACGAAAAGCGAGCTTTATTAAATAAATAAAAGCTGTGGCAAAACAAGGCAGAATCCAAAAATATCCAACACCAACGAGCAGCACAAGGAACACAGACCGTGGAATGACATGGAGGGGAAACAATGAACCGACATGGAACACAGGGGAAGACTAGACTAAATACACAGAAGAGTAATCACAGAACAAGACACATCTGGGCAGGGGAGGAGAAACACAAGGACAACAGGTGAACACAATCGGGTAATCAGGGAGGGAAACAGACAGAAAGCAGACAGGCAGGAAACGGGGGTGAACACTTTACACAATAAAACAGGAAACCCAAAGACAAGAAAAACACCAACACAGACAAAACTACAAACGTGACATAACATGAGAATCGTGACAGAACCCCCCCCCCCTCAAGGGACGGATACCAGACGTCCCAAAAAAAAGTCCAGCAGGGTGGGTGGAGGGGGACCGGAGGGAGGACACATAACTAGGGCCAAGAAAGGGTGGGTGGAGGGGGTCTGGAGGACGGGTCTCGGGCGGACGGCCCGGGGGAAAGGCAGAGACCAAGGAGGGGGTCTCGGGAGGAAGGCCCGGGAGCAAGGCAGAGACCAAGGACGGGGTCTCGGGCGGAAGGCCCGGGGGAAAGGCAGAGACCAAGGAGGGGGTCTCGGGTGGACGGCCTGGGGGCAAGGCAAAGTTCAAAAAGGGGCGAAGGCCACAGCGGGCAAACTCAGGGGGCCGAGCATGAGGGCAAAAGCAGCGGCAGGAAGAGTCAGGGGGCCGGGCCCGAGGACGAAGACCGCGGCACTCAGGGGGCCGGGCTCGAGGGAGAAGACCGCCGCTCTCAGGGGGCCAGGCTCGAGGGAGAAGACCAGACAGCTCCGGAGGCCGGGCAGGACCCGGTGTCGGCCGAACAGGAACCGGAGCCAGTGGGACAGGCTTCGGCAGGATCCCCCACGGAAGAGGACCAGTAGTTGGCAGGACCCCCGGTGAGACAGGTGATGGTGGGGCCTCCAACGGAACAGGACAAGGGGTTGGCAGGACCCCCGGCAGAAGAGTTGTCGGCGGGACCCCCAGAGGAACAGGACATAGGATTGGCAGGACCCCCGGCAGGAGAGCAGTCGGCGGGGCCTCCAACGGCACAGGACAAAGGGTTGGCAGGACCCCCGGCAGGAGAGCAGTCGGTGGGACCTCCAACGAGATGGGACAAGGAGCTAGCAGGACCCCCGGCAGGAGAGCAGACGGCGGGACCTGCAACGGGACGGGACAAAGGGTTGGCAGGACCCCCGGCAGGAGAGTAGTCGGCGGGGCCTCCAACGGCACAGGACATAGGATTGGCAGGACCCCCGGCAGGAGAGTAGACGGCGGGACCTCCAACGAGACAGGACAAGAAGCTGGCAGGACCCCCGGCAGGAGAGTAGACGGCGGGACCTCCAACGGGACAGACATACGATTGGTAGGACCCCCGGCAGAGGAGTAGTCGACGGGGCCTCCAACGGGACAGGACATGGAGTTGGCAGGACCCCCAGCGGAACCTCCAACGGACCAGGACATTAGGTAGGGACTTGAGACGTGACTCGAGAGGGGAACTAGAGACGGAACTCCAGAGGGGACTAGAGGAGAGACTAGAGGAGGAACAAGAGGAGGGACTAGAGGAGGAACTAGAGGAGGGAACTCGAGAGGGGACTTGAGAGGGGAACTAGAGAGGGGACTAGAGCAGGGACCTCGAGAGGGGACTGGAGAAGTGACTAGAGGAGGGACTAGAGATGGGACTAGGGAATTGACTAGAGGCGGGACTTGAGTAGGAACTAGAGAGGTGACTGGAGATGGGACTAGAGAAGGGACATGGGAAGGGACTAGAGAAGGGACTATGGCAGCTGGGACCAGGACTGGGGCCGGAACCATGGCTGCTGGGGCCGGAACCATGGCTGCTGGGGCCGGAACCATGGCTGCTGGGACCGGCACTGGAGCCGGAGCCGCTGGAGTACGGGCTGGAAACCTGGCTGGAAACCTGGCCTTGCATCTTCCAGAGACCTTTTGGAGGCTCCGTGGACCTCCAAACGCCAGACGGGTTCCTGAGAAAAGGTCTGAGGTTGGAACTGGAGCCACTGGAACCGGAACAGAGGCCTGGACCATGGCTGTGTGGGCCAGGTAATCGAGCAAGGAAACATAGCTCTGCGGGCCGGTACTGGTGCATGGATCCATGGCTGTGGAAACCGGAACTGAAGCCGGGATCATGGCTGTTGGAGCACGGGCTGGAATCCTGGCCCTGCGTCTCCTAGAGGCTTTTTGGAGACTCTGTGGACCTTCAACAGGACAGTAGTTGGATCCCAGGAAAGGGTTAGAAGCTTGTGCCAATTGCTCAGGGCTACTTGAAAAGGTTTGAAGCCACTCCGGCAACAAGCTCCTGAGCCAGGGCTTGCGAGCAACCTCCCGGCGTGCCTCCTTCAAAGCAGCCTCTTTACCCCGTCTAGATGAGGCGTTCTTCCAGGTGTAAAAAATGTACTCCAGAGAATACCCAAGACATTCCGCCTGTGGGGCCAAAACATTGAAATCTGCTGAGTCCAAATTTGGTCGGTTCATTCTGTTACGAATGGGTGAAGCAGGTAGGACTCAAATGCAGAATAACGAAAAGCGAGCTTTATTAAATAAATAAAAGCTGTGGCAAAACAAGGCAGAATCCAAAAATATCCAACACCAACGAGCAGCACAAGGAACACAGACAGTGGAATGACATGGAGGGGAAACAATGAACCGACATGGAACACAGGGGAAGACTAGACTAAATACACAGAAGAGTAATCACAGAACAAGACACAGCTGGGCAGGGGAGGAGAAACACAAGGACAACAGGTGAAGACAATCGGGTAATCAGGGAGGGAAACAGACAGAAAGCAGACAGGCAGGAAACGGGGGTGAACACTTTACACAATAAAACAGGAAACCCAAAGACAAGAAAAACACCAACACAGACAAAACTACAAACGTGACATAACATGAGAATCGTGACAGAAAACGTCGCGATTTCCTGAAGTAATCTTCGTAATAACTAGCAAACTAAAGATCATGTACATCCACTGCACACATAATCTGAAATAACAACTCATATTTCTCGCATCAAATGACATCAAAACGCATTTTAATGGCCAAACTAACTTTAAAATAGGCATTTTACACCTAGAATAAAACGAAGTTCGGCCATGTTTTCTTTTTCTGCAGGGAGACATTTGAAGATCACGTGACATAGACGCCAGCCATCGGAATGAATGGTGAAAAAAACGGGGTTTGTCAAACAGAGCACATGGTGTAGGCCAAACGATAGCTGGGGATTCTGGGTAGTGTAGTGTCTTCTGCCATCCTTTACTCAGAAAACATATTTGTTTCTCCGAATCGAAGGGGAAAAATACAAAAGCATTGTACACAATTTAAACCAATCAATGTTGTGTAATTAACAAGGATAATCTGGTGTTTTTTAGTCTATGAGTAGTGCAGATATCACTGTAAAATCAATCGACAGTAAGAGGAGTACTTACTTCCGGGTGTAAAATTCTCCGTTATCCAATGGGAATGGATGCTCACATTGCCTTTAAGGGCAGCCGGCATAAACGAATGCCGTGCTTCCATGAGCGTCATATCCCGACGCAGATGGGAATACATTGCAATCAGTTGAAAGCTATTTGCGTCCCTTTATGACGCTGAAGGAGCCTAGGAGCGTCACAATTGGACGCCACGGACACTGACCAAACGTCGCTATTGGACGCTTAGGGAGTGAGAGTGTGTTGCTTCTCAACCTCTCTGAGCTCGCAGAATACCTGGGAGAAGAATACTGTGCCACACTTCTTGGATTCCATGTGTTCAGCGGAGAAGACTGCACCAGTGCCTTCAAAGGGAAGGGGAAGGTGGGGCCCCCTGAAAAAGCTGGAGAAGAACCCGAAGTTTCACAGGGCGTTCAGTCAACTCGGTGACAACTGGAATGTCAAGCCTGAGGTGATGAAGCAGTTGGAGGAATTCACCTGTCTGATATATGGAGAGAGTTGTGAGTCTTCAGTGGACGTAGTCCGTGCCAAGTTGCTGCGCAAAATGGTGGGGCAGGACGATAAACTCACTGCCAAGTCTAAGGTTGACCTGGCTCGCCTTCCTCCATGCTATGATGCTCTGAAGCCGCACGTCCAACGTGTGAACCATCGCGTCGCCCTGTACAAGCGAGCTGATGAATCAATTTTAGAAAAACCAAACCCCTATGATGAGGAGCAGGGATGGATGAGGACTGATGGAGTGTTGAGACCGGTGTGGTCCTGTGGTCCTGTCCTGCCAACCTCCCTGGTTGATCTCCTGGACACGACAGAGCGTGAACAGGAAGACGAAGAGGAAGAGGAATTTGACTCTGATGATAGCATTGAAAACGATGATTCAGATTGAGTATTAATCAGATAGTGGAGAGCCAAACCTTGACTGCTTATCTGGAATGGGAAAGAGTAGTCACATCAATACTTATATTATGATGTTTGACCCTTGCTGTAGGCTAGTACAAAACAAATAAATATTGGTTAAATACACAACATCTGTCTAGACACCTTATGTGTTCACTTACTGTACTGAAATATTGCCGTCTCTACATTTGCATAGCATGCCACAGATACATGTAATCACTTTGGGAATAGTTTTATTGTGATCTTTGACCATCAAAACATGGGTCTAGACACATTATTTGTTCATTTATCTGCAATATTGGCTGAGATAGAGTGAAAAGTGTGAAAATTACGTTTTTGGCAATTGTGACACTAATTTGCATAAAAAATACATGTGGGACATCCAGACACCATTTTAACATAGCTCATCATTTCCTACATACTTTTTCCACTTAGGAAACACTGATTATAAGAATATTTCTCTGTCGGTGCAAAATACATCGTTCTTGGGACAAGACTAACATGCTATTTTCTTGTAATGGCGGCACTAATTGGCATAATATCATGCCACAGACACATGTGATCACTTTAAGAATAGTTTTATTGTGTTACTTGACCCTCAAAACATGGATCTGGATACCTTATTTGTTCAGTTATCTGCAATAATGGCTGAGATATAGTGATTCTGTTTTCCTCAAGGTTGTGTCTTCCTGGTCGAATGTACTTATTGTAAGTCGCTTTGGATAAAAGCGTCAGCTAAATGCAATGTGTAAAAAGAGTGAAACTCGATTTTTAGGGTAAATAAACACTAATTTGGGACAAAAATATACGTGGGACAATTTTTCAACTTTTTAACATAGCTAATCGTTTTCTACACAATTTTTTCAATCTAGAAAAGCTGATTCAAAGTATATGTCAGGGGGGTGCATGATACCCCCTTCTACCCACCCAACTAAACAGGTAGGTGTGAAAAGCCCCCCTGTGTAGTGCCTTTGTTGTCTAATCCTTTGATGTGTTGATTAAGGCAGTCTCTTTGAAGTTATGCTGTCTGGCCCCTGTCCTCTCACACCCCTTTGTAGTCTAATCTTTTGATGTGAGGGGTTGAGGTGTTATAACAGGTAGGTGTGATATAAGCCTCTGATGTTAATTAAGGCAGTCTCTTTGAAGTTATGCGTGAGACTGTCTGCCCCCTGTCCCCTCAGAGCCCTTTGTTGTCTAATCTAATTAGCCGTTGATGTTTGCCCTTTGATGTGAGGGTTGAAGTGTTATAACAGGTAGGTGTGATTTCACACCGGTGTGTTATAAGTCTCTGATGTTAATCTAGGTGTCTCTTTGAAGTTATGCGTGAGACTGTCTAGCCCCCGCCCCCTCACAGCCCAGGCCTCTTCCCCTTTCTCCACCCCTTCCTGTCACACGATATGAGGCCATCAGATAGTGGGGGGTGGAATTAGGTGAAAATAGAAATCCATGCAGACTAATTAAAAAGCCAGTCATTTCCACTCACCAAGTCACCTTTTCAAAAAAAGAAAAATGGCCAAGAGACGCATCGATATGGGTTTAATCAGCGAGACGCCTGTGACAACTTACCTCCATCCGTCCGGAGCGCCAATCAAGAAATGAATGCAGTATCTATGCCGGGTTCAGACGCCTCCAGCCGATGAACTTCATGAAGAATGGACTCTGAAAAATGGCGATGTTTGGGGTTATGTATTCAACTATATGGCGAATGAACTGCATTTCTACAATCTGAAGAATGGAGAAACGTATGGACCCCGTAGTGTTAAAGCGACACTGACCTCAACAGATTGGGCTGTGTTAACTCTGGTGTCTTCCAGAGATCTCCACGCAACCACTGTATCGGAAGAAGTAGTTCATAACACATTCGCAGCAGTCAGTTAGCGGGAGATGATCTATAAGATTATTATGATCCGGTAATGGCTCTACAACACCATCCTCTAGTTTAAATTTCTTCACTTTGTTTCTTTTTCTTTTCACCTTCCTTCTTTTTGTCTTTTTAGTTTTCCGTCCTATGGTCCCTTTTCTTTTCATTCGCATTCTGCGTTTGCTTTTAATTTTTCTTCTCCTTTTCATGTTACTTTTTCTTTTTCTTCGTTTTTCTTTACTTTTTCTATTCTTTTCTGCTAATTGTCGTTTGCGATCTTGGCGAGTGGTATGAGATATACTGTTTCTATAAAGGTTATCTATAATACCATCTTTTAAAGAAAGATATTCTTCATATGTCATGTTATCATGGTCCTCTTTTGTCCTAAAGACCTTACATGGATATGATATAGAGGAGAGCTCTTCTTCGGGAACATTCTCTCCCCTACTTTGTAACATCCAGTCATTAAGCCCATATCCATTATCCTGGTGATAATAAGGGCAGGCTACATCAGACTTGGTTTTTCTCAGATCCATGGCTAGTTTTTAACGGTCGTCCTTAGTTTTATATGATTTGCTGAGTGGGTGGGACTTATTGCGTTGAGTGGGAGGCTTCATCTGTAGAAAGTACTCTGTTTGAGGAGATTTCGTTAGGATTCTGACTCTTAATGGCAGTTTGTCATTTTGAGGGTATTTCAGTGAAACAAGGCTGTTTTGAACATTTGACAGATTTATGGTTAAATTCTCTGCTAAAGTTACTGAAAGATACACTTTGTGTATAAAAGCTGAAAAGTAGATAATGAAGTACTTTGTGTCAGTAGATTTCGTTAAGAATCTTTGACAGATGTATGCTTAATTCTCTCAAGAAGGTTACCGAAAGATACACTTTTGTATTTAAAAGCTGAAAAGTAGATAATGAAGTACTTTGTGTCAGTAGATTTGGTTAAGAATCTGACTCTTAATGGCAGTTTGTCATTTTGAGGGTATTTCAGTGAAACAAGGCTGTTTTGAACATTTGACAGATTTATGCTTAAATTCTCTGAGAAAGTTACCGAAAGATACACTTTTCTTTTTAAAAAAGCTGAAAAGTAGATAATGAAGTGTGCTTTGTGTGTACAGACACACAGAAAACACTGAAAAACACACCAAGAAGGACTGTAATACACATGTATCAGACACGCTCCCCTTGCTATAATGATGACAACAGTTTTTAGATGTAAAAAAAACACTTTTTTTATTTTTTTCACACACAAAATCAATAGTTATACTGATTGTAGCATCCCCAGGACAGTCTCCAGCTTAGAATTCCCCATATTACTGGAGATATCGTGATGGAGTTTTTTCACTTCAGTCAAAATATTCACGTGTATGCTGTTTTCAACACACAGATGCATTACATCTACAAACAGAGCATACAATGAGAGCACATGATACACTTTTGATGTTTGTTTCATTTCTGAGATAATGTTACAGAATGTTTCGGAAAATGAAGATTCCAGGACCACTTTAAATGTTTCGTTTACAATCGTTTCCCAATGACCCGGAATAGTACTGCCAGAACGAACGATATCCAAAATGTCTTCCAGTTTACAAACTTCGGCCATTCTTTTTACACAGGGGTCACTACTCGTTCTGTTTTCAATCGTCCCCATCACCACACTTATTAAAAGGGTAATGACTACATTATGATCAATATATACAGAGCGTTTTGCATAGTAGTTTCCCATTTTTATTTTACTTAAAGAAAAAAGTCAATGTATCGAACAAGTCCATGGCTTCTCCATCCAACTGCTGGTTGTTAGTCTTCTTCTTCTCCATCCAACTCGGCATGGATCTTTTCAAGTCTCTCCTTGAGGCGTCTGCAATTTTTGAGATTGTGAAGAAAAGCCTCCGAAGCGCCTTGGATCCTCCAATCATCCGTGAAAATGTCTTTATCATTAAGAGTCTGGTCGATCTCAGTAATGAAGTCTTTTCATTAACGCGTTGTAATTGTTTCTGAAGTAAAAATCGGACATGTCATTCAGAAAATCGTGTTGCCTCTGGCCGGGGTGACTGACTCGGCACCCGTTGCATATTTCTTCTCTGTACCGATGTATCACCCTCTCCACAATATCAACCAACACCGCTTTCACTGTGTCCATAAACAGAGATGTTTTGGCCCAAGGAGCAAAATCAGCAGCAGTAGTATTGCAAGATTCGGGTTTCCCCCTTGGTGGTGATGATGGTAGTCCAGTAGTCTGTTCCTGGCTGCAACTCGCAGGGGGAGTCTTGGATTTTCTCTGCTCCATGGCTAGTTTACAACGGTCGTCTTAGCGAGGTCCTTCGTTTGAGATGATTTGCTGAGTGGAGGGTAGGGCTTATTGTGTTGAATGGGGGTAGTCAATTATAGAAATGAGAGTTTTTAGAAAAAAGTTCTTTAAGCGTTGTAGCTTTTTCATCTCATCTCCAGTAATAGGTCATCATTTAAGAACAAGTAATAGTTTTGTCAAGATTCTACAGAAAAAAGTCAGAAAAGTATAGAATGTCAGAAATATGGAAAAGTCATATAGTATGTTGAAAATCAAAAAAAGAAAACTCAATTCAATACAAATTAATGAATATTTTACCCTGTTCTAAAGTGTTGCACCCTTAAAGAAAAACCCCTTCCTTACCAACTACTTCATATTATACCCTTTGTTAAGTGTTGCGTACATCAGGGTGTATCTCAAAGTATCTTGGTAACATAAAATAACTAAAATATGTAAGTTTATCAGAAAAGAAAAAACCTTGTGTTGCATACGCCAAAGTGTTGCATACGCTAAAGTGTGTCTAAAAGTATCTTAGTAACACAAGAAAAAGAGAAGAAAGCGTTAATGTTAACAAAAACTGGATTGTTCCACTGAAATAATAAATAAATAATTTCAAAAAGTGCTCTTAAAAAGAACAAATGTATTCAGATAAAAGTATTTTGTTAGACTATTAAGTCCACGATGGTTACATTTAACCCCTAACCCATTTGTATTATATGTTTGTTTTCCTAATAAAACCTGAATTAATTTAGTCTCCATACCTTTTATTTAAATTTTTTACATTTTGTAACAATCTTAAAACATTTGTAGAGAACAAACACTGTGGTTAAAATGAGTGTCTTTATGACGTCTCTCACACAGTTGGTATTTTTCACAAAATTCATTTTTAAACACATCTTCTTGATACAGAGACAACCCCGACATTCTTTTTACATCGGTAGAATACACAATGTTTTTCTTTGAGGGGTCCTTAGTTTAAAATGATCTGGTGAGGAGGGTGTGACTTGTTATGTTGAGTGGGAGGCAGAGTCCTCTGTAAAGGTGAGATTCTTTTTCACCAGTATAATGTCCATCGATGTCTGACTCTGTTTAAAAAGTTCTTTAAGCTTTGTAGCTTTTCCATCAATCATTTTCAGCCAAGCAGTCAATGGCACCCACACTGCTGTCTGAAATACTCCACATGTAGAGTTAAAAATCTCCAAAACAAAATCATCAGAGGGGTCCTTCCCCAGCGTTTCCAAATGGCTTGCACGGTAATACCATCGCCCCGATGGTCCGCTTTTAGTTTCCCAGACGGTGCTTGTCAGGACTCTTCTCACTTCTGGCAGCGGGGAAATAACTCTTTCTTCCTCCACATTGAGGGGCGGCGGTGAAATCTCTTCTTTGATCTCGCATGCTGTCTGTGTTTCTTTGCTTTTCTTTGCAAATATCTTGTACACCGCTGGTTCCACTATGGTTTCTGCGGGGTCCGTACGTTTCTCCATTCTTCAGATTGTAGAAATGCAGTTCATTCGCCATATAGTTGAATACATAACCCCAAACATCGCCATTTTTCAGAGTCCATTCTTCATGAAGTTCTTCGGCTGGAGGCGTCTGAACCCGGCACAGATATTGCATTCGTTTCTTGATTGGCGCTCCAGACTGATGGCTGTACGTTGTCACAGGCGTCTCGCTGATTAAACCCATATCTATGCTTCTCTTGGCCATTTTCCTTTTTGAAAAGTGCCTTGGTGATTGGAAATGACTGGCCTGTTATTTAGTTTGAGCGTATTTATTTTCGTCTATTTCCATCCCCTTACTTTTAAATGATCTGGTGAGGAGGGCGGGACATGTTATGTTGAGTGGAGGCGGATCCCTTGTACAAGCTGGAGGCTTCATGGAGTGAAATGGAGCAGAAACACACATTCTTTATGGGTATTATCCCAGTGTTCTAAATCTGCCTACCTTCCCTGCACTTTTGTGTATAAAAGCTGAAAAAAGTAGATAATGAAGTACTTTGTTTTAGTAGATTTCGTTAACCCCCTGAGGCAGTCCAAAAACTAAGAATCTGTCTCTTAACCCACCATCCCCCGAGAGCCATAACATACTCAACTCCCTACAGCAGCTCGGGTGTGAACTCCCGTACAGAATGTCAGTCACTGCATAACACTTTTTTTGTTTTGGTCGATGTGAGTGCTCGTATATCCTGAAATCGTTTTAAATGTTGCCAGTTTTTGAATTATTTTAATAGTTTGTTTTACTTCGCATATTGACTGGCTAATGTGCCATTTTATTTGTGTTTTACAGCTGTATTTGTCTGCCTTTCATGTCTGTGTTTTATATGTTGTAACTTTGTACATGCTGCCCTTCTTGGCCAGGTCACTCTTGGAAAAGAGATTTTAATCTCACTGAGTTTTTTTACCTGGTTAAATAAAGAATATATATATATATATATTAGTGACACTCTGCAGATTTGTGTGTAATTCACTCACAAAGGAACTGTAAGATACACTTTAATGGATGCAAACCTATAGTTAATAAAAGTAATTATACATTAGTTCACAATCCTACAACTAAAGGAACTGTAAGATACACTTTTTATGTATGCAAAACCTGTCATTTTGGAGAAACCATCTCGAGTGAGCTATAATTTGAAAGTACACAAACGGGGGGGGGAAATATATCCCCTTTCCTTCAGACTTCCTTACAGAGCCCCTCCTCCAACACACATGACCAGAAAGAGGCTGTACTCTGAACCCATCCCCCGATGCTGCATTCGTTTCTTGACTGGCGCTTCAGACGGTTGACTTGGTAAGCTGAATTGTCTGTCTTTTTTAAATTTAGTTTTGAGCATATCTCTATACGGTCGTAGCCTAGTCATTTATACAGAGGCTTTCATCAGTGTGAAATTACACATCACATCAAAGGGCAGGCATCAAAGGCTATTTAGATTAGACAACAAAGGGCTCTGAGGGGCAGGGGTCAAAGAGACTATCTTATTCAATACATCAAAAGACCTATACAACAAAGGGACTGCCTGGGAGTAATGTAATTGCAGGGCAATTACTCCACTCTCGGGGTCAGGGGTCAAATACCTTATTCAATACAACAAACGACCTATACAAGAAAGGGGGCGCCTGGGGCTAATCTAATTGCGGGGCAATTACTCCACTCTCGGGGTCAGGGGTCAGATACCTTAATCAATGCAACAAAAGACCTATACACAAAGGGGGTGCCTGGGGCTAATCTAATTGCGGGGCAATTACTCCACTCTCGGGGTCAGGGGTCAAATACCTTAACTATCTTAATTGATACAATAAAAGACCTATACACAAAGGGGGTGCCTGGGGCTAATCTAATTGCAGGGCAATTACTCCACTCTCGGGGTCAGGGGTCAAATACCTTAACTATCTTAATCGATACAACAAAAGAATCACGCCGGGGGGCTTTCATGCCAATCTGACATCAAAGAATGGGAGGCGGGACATGGGAGGCGGGACTTAGCTCATTGGCCAATGGGAGACGGACTTAGCTCATTTGCATACGTGGGAGCGTGTCCACATGTCACTTTCTATGCATACTAATTTGACGAAAGGAACATCATTACTACTACTCGTGCGGGTCCGTGATCGGCACGGGGTGGGCCCCTGCTGAAAAGGAAAACCCCCCCCGCAGGACTTGAAACGCCCCCTTGATAAATACATTTAATTATAATGAAACCAGCTGCAATGGATCATGGATCCACCAGGGGGAGCCGTGAAAAGCTGCCACACTGGAACTCATGTGAAATAAACAGCTGATCTACAGGTATCTGATATAGCGGATATTTGTTAAGATCCATATGTCACGGATAGGATCATATTCTGTGCTAAATAAGAGACATGTAATCATTTACTAAACATCACCATGTTTTTATTTAACAAAATAATGTTTAATTCACGTTGGCATAAGTACAAAACCATCGCTATGTTTTTAGATCAGGAAATGCATCCAGACTCAAACAAACGATTTTCAATCATCATCCTCACAATTATTTAATGTATCATATGTTCGCGAGTTGAAATTAATGCACTAAATTTAATCCACCTGAGTTTCCAACAACAAAAATAATCGCTTTGTTTTTATATCACATCCGACCGGAGGAAAATGCAGCGGCTCTCACTACCGATCATCCTAATCCCACGGGCAAACAATAATATGTACAGTGTTAATAGTTTACTGTATTATTAGTGTCTAATATTACTGGGGATTTCGGAATGGTAAGCTACTGGATTTTGATTTATTGTATCGGCTTCATATCGCAATATATTCCCGAAGTCTGAAATGCAAAAATGTCCCACATTAGGGCAATTCACCCTACATTTAATCATTCAAACAAAATCATATTTCGTTTATTTTTAACGAAATAAATGTGGTTTAATCCACATAATTTACTGTGTTAATTGTTTACTGTAGTATTGTGCACATTACTTTTCGCTGCTTGTTGCACCTGGTTAGAAGCTAAACTGCATTTCGTTGTCTCAGTACCTGCAATAATATGTGCAATAACAATAAATTTGAATCTAATCTTGAGCAGGAACAAATGTATTTAGGCTAATTAGTACATATCTGACATAAACGTTTAAACACATTTGTGCATTCTTTAAACCGAGTCAAGCCGAACCCGGAGGTGGCGGCACATTAAAGTGTGCACCTGATTGTTTAACTTGAAGGTGCCTGATGACATTTAATCTTTCAAACAAAATCATATTTCGTTTATTTTTAACGAAATAAATGTGGTTTAATCCACATCATTTAGGCCTACTGTGTTAATTGTTTACTGTAGTATTGTTTAACTTGAAGGTGCCTGATGCAGAGTCCTGCACGGGTCTGATTTTCAAGACCCGCTCCCGCCCCGCGACGTGCTATACCGAACCCGCCCCGCTACCCGCACATATTGCCAATTAGTTCCGCAACCCGACCCGACCTGTCGGCACAAGATCCG
Source organism: Pseudochaenichthys georgianus (assembly GCF_902827115.2). NCBI lineage: Eukaryota > Metazoa > Chordata > Actinopteri > Perciformes > Channichthyidae > Pseudochaenichthys > Pseudochaenichthys georgianus. The sequence continues at coordinate 3,354,140 of NC_047505.1, read as the reverse complement.
CAACCCGAACCCGCATAGCCTAGCCTATATATGAGCAGTGTTGGGACTAACGCGTTACAAAGTAACGCGTTACTGTAACGCCGTTATTTTTGGCAGTAACTAGTACTCTAACGCATTACTTTTTAAATTCAGTAACTCAGTTACCGTTACTACATGGTGCGTTACTCCGTTAGTTTTTTTATATAGTCAACAGCCAGGTGAACAGAGATGAGAACTGTACTTAAGTACAGTACTTGAGTAAATGTACTTAAATACTTCCTGTGTCACATGCGGAGAGGGGCTGTGGGCGTGTTTGTGTTGTTTACTAACAAGACTGTCATGGCGGCGGCGGAGCTCAAGTCTAGTTTCTCCACCTGGAGATATTCTCACTATTTCGCTTTTGTCGAGCACAAAGAAAAGAACGTTTTAGTTAAATGTAAGTTGTGTCCTGGCGGGTCAAAGAGCCTATCTACTGCCCAAACCAGTCATTCACATCTCTTTAAATATCTGCAGAAACAACATGCTGGGACGAAGCTAGTAGCTAAGACCACAGAGACTCAGCCGACGCCACTCCACCTCCACCTGCACCTAAGCAACAGCGGCTGGATTTTAACCGAGGGACTGCTAGCCAGGGACAAGTCGATAAAGCCATTGCACGGTATGTTGTAGAACACATGCAGGCTATTGCTACAGTGGAGTCACCCGCTTTCAGGGAGCTAGTTAGCACGATAGCATGTCCGGGCGGCACACGGCATATGAAACGGAAAACTTTTTCCAACTACCTGGAGAAAGAATATACAAAAATGTAAAGCCAGCTAATATCGATGCTATCCAGATTGCATATAATACATGTCAAGTTGATCAACAGATTGTATTATTCTCCAATGCAATAACAGTACTGAAATGAAGGCTATAAGGGCATTCATATAATGGGAGCCCTTTTTTTAAGTAACTAAAATGTTACTTTTCACAGTAACGCATTACTTTTTGCTGTAAGTAATCAGTAAAGTAACTGAGTTACTTTTGAAATGAAGTAACTAGTAATGGTAACTAGTTACTGGTTTTCAGTAACTAGCACAACACTGTATATGAGTAGTGAAAACGTGCAATTATTAACACATGCAGTTGCATATTTGTCTCAAAAAGCGTGGGATGTTGGTTCTTTTCTCCATCTAGGACAGGGGTGGGCAATTATTTTTTCCATGGGGCCACATGAGAAACTGAAAATATTGTGGAGGGCAATTCTACATAATATTAATTGTATTTCTTTATAAAAAGCAGTAAATAGCATTGTTTTGACAAGCTGGTAAGAGTATATGTTATAGTTAAGCAATGAAAAAGTGAGGTTGCTTTACAAAAAAATGTCATTTATTAAATCGAATTTCCCAAAACAATGGTAAACAAAATGAACGTTGTTCACCATTTGTGACTCATATTCGTAAACATTTTCAGTCACATTCACTCAAACATATTTTGAGTTTCATTTACTGTTGGAAAGAGGTTCTTAGCATTCTAAAGACATCACAATATTGTCTTTGTACTCCAAATATTAAGCAAGATATATCATATTGAACTGTCACTAAACATCACTGAACTGTGATTTTGAGAAAAATGGCTTCCAAAGAAAGTGTCCCAGTTCACTGCTAGTTGGTGCCTTTAAATGCCAACATTTGTAGTCTAACCACCTCATTTGGTGTTTTTAAGTTCTCTTTTCTTGTTCAGTGAGAGAAATCTAGTCTCTGCTGGGCTTTAACGAGTGCATCGAAGTCAGGTTGAATGTCTGAGGTGGAGATGCGAAGCACAGCTGACAGATGATCATCAGTGAGGGAGGATCTATATCTGGATTTTTGAAACTTCATAATTGAAAATGTTTGTTCACATATGTAGGTAGAGCCAAAGAGAACCAACATCTTCTGAGCATGTCTCCTCATGTTTGGAAAGTTCTCCTCCTTGAGAGAAGAGTATAAATGTGTGTTGATTATGTAATTGTGAATGTAAAGGGACTGCAAAAGCTTAATATAAAAAGTTCCCCCAGAGTTTCTCTCCAACACACCTGCCTGAAACTAATTCCTACATTAAACGTAATAGACTAAGGGGCGGGACGTATCCAAGCGGTTGGCTCTGGTTTCAGACAGAGGGTGAAAAGAGGTGCTGCATGAGAACAATAAAGAGCTTTTTGAACATTTAAGCAGGAAAAACGTAATACTAATGAACCTGGAAATGAACAGACTATGTCCTCTTTAAGTTCTCTTAGTCTATAATTACAAAGCAACCCTGATTTCTCGGATTTCTGAACTTAAAATGGTGCAGGTGCTTATTACATGAACTTAAATAACTCCCAATTCATGGCAAAACTGACTTCTTAATTAGATAGATAGAGATTTATTGTCTCCCTTGGGAGAGATTTGCCTTGGGCAGTCGAGAGAATACACATAAACACAGGTATACATATAGAACAACCAGAGTCACAGATACACTACAAAGATCACATGGCATACATAAGATATACAAACATACAGGTGTACCCATTACACTCCATTATTAATTAGGCCGAACTGTCAATGTATTGACAATTGAGTTAAACAAGAAATCTGAACTTACCATGCAGGGCAGGGCAGCCAATGGACCAGCACTTCTTTACAGCCCTTTGAAACAGAAGAGAGGACAAAAACTAAATATTAATTATTTTAATTTATAATTCAATACTTCATTGCATTCCATCCCCCAGGATTTTAAAATGGTAGATGTTTGGATTAATGTAAGACCTCCCAGAGAACAGCTCAACATTTAATTGTTGAATTTCTGACAAAATAGAGAGAACGAACAAGAGTGATGGAAATCGGGAGGAAAGAAAGTTCATTTAAGTGGAGAAAGATATAAGAAGGTAAGTTGTGTTTTGATACGTAGAGCGTCATATTTATATAGCTAGCGTTAGCGTGCCTAACTGCTACACCAGCTGAGGGAGGAGAGCTTCACGTGAAGAGAAGATACAGTGAGGGAAGACCATTGTTAAAAGAGAGGACAGATCAAGTGCAGGTCATTAACACGGGCCATAGTGAGTACCGCGGAAAAAGGACATTTGAATTCTTAGCAGTTTGTTTATATGTAGGGTGACCAAACGTCCTCTTTTGCCCGGACATGTCCTCTTTTCACGCCCTGTCCGGGTCGTCCGGGGGGGGTTTATAAATTCATGAAAATGTCCGGGATTCGCGGACCGTTTGCATGTACTTAAATTGACTGGCGCATTGCACACTACGGTACTCTGTTGCGTGTGTGACGTAATCCCTGAGTCTGAAGCTTTGTGGGCGGCTCTACAACTACGCTGACACACAAACAGAGGAAGGGGACAGAGCGGACCGCAGCTCACATTCACAATGCCAAAGCGCAAATGTACTTTTACAGATGAATTGCAGAAGAAATTCCAAATGTACCGACCCGGTCGGAACAAATGGGAGGCGGAGTGCACCGTGTGCAAAGCTTGCACATACGTGTGTGTCCAATAAAGGTGCAGGCGATCTTAAAGCGCACATGGACACAGACAAACATCGGAAAGCTGTGCAAGGTGAGAGTTTGTCGGCAAAGTTGACAGACTTCTTTGTTAGACCAGGCAAAACAGAGGATGCTGTAAATGCAGCGGAGTGTGCGTTTGCATTTCACACTGTGAAACATCACAACAGCTACAGATCTATGGATTGCACAAGTGCCTTGCTAAAAAAAGCATTTCCAGACTCTGACACTGCCAAAAAATTCAGTAGTGCGCGCACTAAAACCGAAGCCATTGTCAATGGTGTTATAGCGCCCCACTCGATTGATGTCGCACATGAAGCACTCAAAGAAATCCAGTACTGTGGTGTTTCTACAGACGGGAGTAACCACGGAGCAGTGAAAATATTCCCAATCATAATCCAGTACTTTGACTGGAAGAGGGGTGGCATGCAAACTAAATTAATCGAGGTTAAAGACACACCAAATGAGACAGCAGAAACCATTGCACAATATCTCATTGAAACATTGGCAAAAAACAATTTGTCTGAAAAATGCATTGCATTTACTGGCGACAATTGCAACACAAACTTTGGAGGAATCCGACGTGATGAAGGGGGAAAGAATGTGTTTGCAAATTTGAAGAGGTTGCTGCAGAAGAACACACTGATCGGTGTGGGTTGCCCAGCACACATATTGAATAATTGTGTTCATCATGGGGCAGACACAATAGATATTGACCTCGAGAATATCATGTTCAAAATCTACCAGTACTTCCACATTTACACTGTGCGCACTGAGAGCCTGAAGGAGTATGTGATGTTGTTGACATTGAATACAGAAGGATGCTTTCTCACAGCAAGACAAGGTGGCTGTCATTGTTCCCAGGCATTGAGAGGAAGATACAGATGTTTCCAGCCTTAAAGGCATTCTTTCTGTCTCAGCAAAAACCACCCATAGTGATCAAGAAGTTTTTTGAAAACAAATTCAGAGAGATTTACCTCTGGCACATGCACTCACTCATGTCTGCGTTCCACACGCACATTCAAGACATGGGAAAGGAGAAGAACTCCATTATGGAGGTAAAGAAAATAATGAACAGCATCCACACCATTCTTCTTGAACGCAAGAGCAACAACTTCATGTCCGTTAAAGTTAAGGGACTACTGGCACAAAAGCGTAGTGATGGACTTGGTAAGGAATATGACCAGTTCTGTGCTGATGTGCAAGGCCTGTACAGTACATGTCTGGAGTATCTGGAGAAGTGGATGACTCCCATGGAAGAGTTCTCCACATTCACGTGGATGGATCTGAGTGAGCCACCAGAGTGGAATGATGTGGAGGCCTGCATCAAGTTCCTAGGAGAGAAGGGGGTGGTGATGGATGATGTCAAGTGTTTTGACCAGGTCACCAATCTGAAGAGATTCACAGAAAGGTGCAACCGTGATGAGGAGTTCAGTGGCCTGCAGGTGCACCAGAAGTGGACCAAATATTTTGAGAAGGCCAAAAGCATTGCATGTTACTCAGAACTACTGAAGATTGCACAGTTTGTCTTTGCACTTTCCTCTCACAATGCAAATGTTGAGAGGGTTTTCTCACTGATGCAGAGCCAGTGGACCAAGGAGAGAAACCAGCTGTCTGTTGAGTCACTGAAGAGGATTCTATTTGTGCAATACAATTTGAAAGACATGTCTTGCAAAGACTTTCATGCTTATTTGTTGAGCAACCGAAAACTGCTGGGAAAGATCAGCTCCACAGCTAAATATCGATGGGCAGACAAGGGGGATGAAGAAGAAAAGCAGGATGAAGAAGATTGAAGTATGCAGCTATGCAGAGAGAGAAAGCTATGTAGCTGTGGGAGAGAAACTTTAAAGGGGACCTATCATGCAAAATGCACCTTTGTACGTCTTTTATACATGAATATGTGTCCCCGGTGTTCCAGGGAACTCACCAAGTGTCAGAAAACACAACCCTCTCTATTTTCCTCCTTCGCCAAATCTCTAAAAAAGGGGCTGCAACGGATCTGAAAAAAACGGATCCACATTCCAATACTTTTCTACGTCACAAAGAAGTGCTCCGCTTATTGGTCAACTCTCCACCTATCAGGGGAATGAGCCACGGCCACGTGCATTGCCAAACCTCTCATTCGCATATAGGCTATCGGCAGGCTAAATAATCAACACCCCAGTCACATCTGTGTTTTTGCCTGCTCTTGCCAGGATGTCTAAGCCAGTTAAACGTTGTGCTGTTGTTGGCTGCAAGACTCTGGACAGGGGACTGCATGCAATGCCATCAGTGGAAAAAGAAATGAATCTGTGGCTAGACTTCATTTACAAGGGACATGTGCCAGAAGACCACGGAAGATTTCTGTTTGTGTGTTCCAAACATTTTACCACGGACATGTTTATTAACTTCTCTCAAGTCCAACACGGATATGCCTCCAAACTAATGCTAAACCCGGGATCAATACCAACCATCCGGGACCAGGCCAGTGAGGACACATCCAATTTTGAAGCGGTAAGTTTTTATTTAGCGTTTTTTTTCCTGATAAAGCTATCTCTAGCTTGTAGCATGTAGCATCGCCGTATCAATGTCGCCTCAAACCCAAATAGTAATCGGTTAGGTGTTTATATATTTTTGTAGCATTTTATTTTGTACGCTCCGCAGTCTTTGCTTTGTCATTTGAATTATCAGGCATTTGCTAACATGTTCAGACATACTGCCGTAATGGCGATCTGTGTGAAGGCTGTAAAGCCACGCCCTAGGCGATAACACAAGTATTTATTCTCCTATTTATTAGTATTTTGTATCCTCTACAATCATATTGAGTAAGTTATAATAACAAACGTAATCTTCTGTAGGCAAGTGCCGTTTTTTCCAGCGTTATATGTAAACGCTTTTGTGATTGTAGTCTGTAAGAACGATCAGATATCATCGATCTGTAAGCTAAGCTACGCTACGCTACGCTAATGAGACATGCCGTGTTTTGCAGCGTTATATGTAAAAGCTTTTGTGTGTTTACTTGTTTGCGCACATGAATATAAATGGGGGTGTGTTAGGATACAACACTGTGTATGTATGCGAGGGGGGACACACACCACGAGTAAAACTGAGCTAAAGCCCCGTTGGTCTGTTGTTGTTGACGAGGCCTTACCTCTAGCAACAGGCTAATTAGTAGCTAGCACTCATTACAGTCAGTCTACTGAGCTCAGCCCCTCTCCAACACATCACCTGCATTGAGTCAGAAACACAGCATGCACGTTACGGTTCAAAACTAACTCATATTGGGAAAGGCTAAATAGAGAGCTTTGCTAAATAGAGAGTTTTGCTAAATAGAGAGTTTTAGCCCCATCTTTTGGGATTTCAGACTATATTTATCCAAATAGTATTTTCTCATCCTGAATACTAAGTTGAGATGATTTTGTTCTAACTATGTGTTCTTCTTTACAGGCCAGCACCTCACATACTTACTAATTAACTGCAGTTCCAAAAGGCCAGGAAGGGAGAATGCAGAGCAAAACCAGTAAAGACTGACCCCACATTCCGTAAGTGTTTAAAATATTTATTATACAACTATTTACAAATATAAAAAAATTTGAAAGAAGTTTCAGTTTTTTACATGCATATACTAATCTAAACCACATTTTTTGTTTTGCTTTTTTTACCATTGCACAGCCCTACGTGGCCAACTTGATGGACCTCATCTTCGACCAAGTCTTTGTGGACCCTGCACCATTATGAGCGACCTGACAGGGAGGAGGTCATCGCCGGGTATGCTACACGGTTCAATTTGGCTGCTGTCTGAACCCAACATCGACATTTCACGGATCAGGAAACTCCCTGCGTATCCTGAGGACAACGCAGGCCGGAATCACCACTCTGATCCTGCGTCCAAGGAAGCCCCAGCACCAGCTCACAAAGCTTCTGTAAAAATATTTTGTGTCATTTATACAAAATACAAGTAGGCTACATTTAGTTTTTTTGTATCGGTTTTTTTAACCGTTGATTTTGACAATAAAGTTCCAAGTTGATATCAAAATGTGTCGTGATTATTCATGTTTGGATGGGTAAAGAATATTCTGATTTCAAAAGCATAAGGTTGTGTGTGTGGACCTTTTTGTCGTACACATGGGTGTGTTATGCCATTGCTGTGTAGTATATAATAGTACAATGACAGAATAAAAGATTGCATAAAGCCATATACACCAGTATTTATTTCCATGAACAATATTAGCATTCGTTTTACAATTTCAGTCAAAACAAACAAACAAACAAACAAACAAACAAACAAACAAACCACTCACTGCTCTATTTGCCTCAACTGTAGTCCACCATGTTCAGCTCTGTAAATATGCAACGCATTCTGCAGGGAGAACACATTCAGGCCCACAGGCTCCAATCCAGGATGGTCCACCATACAGGTTGTCAAGTCCTCAAGTTACTGCATCCGTCTTGACACATTGTGATAAACATATATTGAATGACATGTGAAAAATGTATTTAAACAGACAACTTAGTAAAGCTGTCAAAAATGTTACCTGTGGTATCTCCATGCAGCACACATTCTCCGTTCAGAAGGCATCGTGGCGCAATTTGCACAAAGAAGTCAATAACTGAGCTTTTAAAAACACATTAAACTACACACATTGCTGACAACTGAGGTGTTGTTGGAGTTATACTTTTTATCATCCTAAGTTATTCAACTTTCCAATGGTTGTTGCAGGATGTTGGAAGAAAAGGACTGTAAACTATTAAACGCAATGAGGCCATTGTATATATGCTGAAAATATGAATGTCTCCCTTTATAAATATATATATATATATCGCTGTTTTTGCGTTACAAACTGTACACATTGCATTCTTGCTAATTAGCCAAAATATGAAGGGAATAAGGAGCAAGCATCGTAACAGAGTAAAATAAATAGGGACAACAGCTTGTCAGCTAACCATTCAGAAACGTCCTGCTGCAACCGAGATGTTTGCACCTCCACCAAAACCTCCGCTGCTTCAGGGTCAGTTTCTGGATCAAATTGATAGTATGCTTGAACACATGCATTGCTCTGAGATGACATGTTTATTCCACACTCGTAATCACAGCAAGCATGGTAACGTGACTCTCGTCGGCTCATGCCTGCTCTTCTGCAGGGGGGCGTGGTCAGCTGCTGCTCAGAATTTTCAAAGACGGGCTTGGAATAAAGCGAAAATGAGCGAAACGAGGCATGTCTAAAAAATGATCTGTTTGGTATTTTGAAAAATAAAATGTATAAATATACTTTATATAGGTATGGTCATACACTATATCATTTAAATATAGCATGATAGGTCTCCTTTAAACTTTTAATTTTAAATTGGGACCCTAGAAAACTGTTAGCTAGAAGCTAGAAATATGTGAAAAGTTGTCGTTTCACTGTGGTTGTTTACAATGAAGGGGCCTGGAATTGTGTTTACAAACATTTAAAGTAGGCTTATATTTGGTTCATGGTGCCTCAAAATGTGTTTGGTTTGATTTAGGTAATCAAATGTTATGTTATGTTCACTAATGGCAATTATGCAAATGTGAAATCCAAAACTGCATAGTGCACTTTTAAAATAATTGGATTAGTATCTTTGTGAGGTTACTGTTTTATTGTTTACATTGACAAGATACAAAGAGATTATTTGTTAAAGCTGGATTTTCTATTTTCTACTATTTCATATATTTTGTTATTTATTTTTGTCCAGTAAGACTTGAAAAGAGAGCTATTATTTTATTACAGGTTGATGTTTAAGTTATTCTTGTGCATTTGAGATTTGTCAGATAGTTCTAGGCATAATAAAGCATGTTGATTGTTGAGTAACCTTGGTTTGGTGTGTCTTTGGTTATAGAGAGATATTATTGTGTTATATACAGTAAAATAATATAAATAATAATTTTATATCCATACAGAGGAGGCATACTTTAAAACAATAAGGCATCTTTGAATAAACGTTGAGTATCATCAAGTATCTCGAGGCTGGGGGCAGCATGTCCTCTTTTTTGGAAATCAAAATATGGTCACCCTATTTATATGTATGTATTTGTGTATAGATGTTGCAACTATACAGAGCTTTAGCAATTGCCTGTAACTATGGTCATGCTAATAAAGCTATTGAATTGAATTGAGAGAGAAAGAGAAGTGACAACATGTGAAGAGGGACAAAGTCATGACAGGAGAGTAGTGTGCATTAGACATGCTCAAGGAGAGAGAGAGAGAGAGAGAGAGAGAGAGAGAGAGAGAGAGAGAGAGAGAGAGAGAGAGAGAGAGAGAGAGAGAGAGAGAGAGAGAGAACACAGATTCAACATGAACATGATGTATCTTTCTATTTATTTAGCTAACCACTATTTAGACTGTGTTTTTGATTGACTTGATGAAATGGATTCACTAATCAATGTATGTCTTTTCAGGCCGCCATGTTGTGTCCTTTCTGTGGCCAGCATCTGGGGACAGTTCAAGTGCTCTGTGGCTCCTGAGGCAACATGTACAGTCTGTGGCAGAAGTCGAACACAACAGTAAGTTCACTTTTGTTATTGTATCTGTTTCAAATGCAAGAAAAAAGGATTCAACACACTGCTCTGTTTAGAACACTAATGGCAGACGCACACACTAGTTCTCAGCATGAAGGACACGTTTTCTCATTGGCTGTTTATGTGAAATATGTAGAAGCCATCATTAAATTGTAGACCAACGCATGATTAAATACACAAAACAGCTTATATTATACATTTAGAATCAGATTTTGAGACAGTGAGCCATGACATGTTTTCTTCTTTTTCTCCTTGTGTTTTTTTTTTTTACAATCAGCATCTGACAGCCCCACAGAAGAGCCCCCAGAAGAGGACCTCATTCGGAAATACTTTTATGATGGCTTCAGCTACGATGAAATTTGGGATTTTCTGGAAACTACCCACAATGTAAAAATGATTCTGCGTACTTTAAAGAGTAAATTAAAAAGTCTTTCATTATCAAGGAAAAAAAAACACTCCCCTCTGGCTAATGTTCGTGCTGCCATTCAAGAGGAGCTCAATGGACCTGGCCAGCATTACGGTTTCCGCTCGATGTGTCAGACATTGCGGCAAAAGCACTCCCTTACTGTAGAAAGGGATGAGGTCATGAACTTGATGAGAGAGCTTGACCCCTCTGGAGTTCAACTTCGCAGTAATAGACGATTTGTACGAAGAACATACAGCTCTGAAGGACCCAACCACGTCTGGCATGTTGATGGCTATGATAAGCTAAAGCCCTATGGTTTGGCCATCAGCGGATGTATTGATGGCTACTCCAGAAAAGTATTGTGGTTGAAGTGTGGAGCAACAAACAATGACCCTGGGGTCATTGCTCAAAATGACATACGTTGTGTCACAGAGCATGGAGTCATACCTATGAGGCTGCGTACAGACTGCGGCACTGAAAACGGCAAAATGGCAGCCATCCAGTGTGCTTTAAGATCGAGACACACTGACCATGTGGCTGGGGCTGCCAGTCACACATATGGCTCTTCAACAGCAAATCAAAGAATTGAAAGCTGGTGGTCGTACTTCAGAAAACAGAGGTGTGGTGCTTCTTTCTTTTACATCCTTGACAGTGAACATAGTATATCTATAAAAAGTAATGTAATTATATTTTCAGTGTATTTGTTCCGATCTCCTACAATAATTGTTTTACAACTAAACTCTGCACCACAGGCACAGCCAAAACATGGTATGCCTAGTGTGGTTGCTGATTTCCTTTTAATTTAATTGATCGGAATCATCAGTTAAAACACAGATTACCCCTTTATCTCTGTTCCTTAATACAGTTCTTATTAATATGACTATTTGATACCACAGGTTTACTGTTATTTGTTATATTTATTTTGAATCCCTTTACATGCAAATCATCAATGTATAAAAAAAACAGCTCTCATTTGAATCTGTTTCTCCAGGTCTCAATTTTGGATGGATCTCATGAATGACCTGAGAGAAAAACATCACTTCAGTGGCAGTCATGCGCACACATGCCTAGTGCGGTTTGTCTTCATGGGTGTGCTACCGAGGGACCTTGACGAATGCAGGGAAAAGTGGAACACGCATATTATCAGACCTGTAAACCAGTCTCGTTGTCCATCCGGGAAACCAGATGTCATGTACAACCTGCCACACAGGTTTGTTTCTATCAATTAAACATATTTCTCAATTTTGTTCAGATTTATTTTTAGTAACTGCCTAAAATTCTAAGAAAGATCAGTTGCCCCAAAGTACATTTTTCACTATAAATTAAGATTGTGTCATAATCTGTTCACCTCAGTCAGTCAGTTATTACTCAAATAATGTCTACTATTAAAGGTGGGGTAGGTAAGTTTGAGAAACCGGCTCGAGATCGCTAGAATTTGAAAATACACAAAATCTGTCACTTCCTTACAGAGCCCCTCCTCCAACACACACGAACGCGCACATGACCAATGAGGGCACGAGATAAGTTTGTGCCCCGATGGAAGGCTGACAGGCAGTTAGGCCATCCTTCTTGTACTGTTGAACATATTGCACTGTACTGTTGAACATATTGCACATCCAGGTACGGTGGAACTGACTGTGGGTTCCCAGTCCCACAAGACGACTTGGGCCAGTTTGTTCTGGACTCGACCAACAGTCCATGTGGACACGACCACTTCCAGGAACACTTTGAAAACCTTCAAAGAACGAGTGGTCTAATGCAACCCTTGACCTGGGAGTCTTGTGTTGCGAACTATATAACTATGAAGAACATGGCTAATTTGTAAATTGTAAGCCCAGCTTTCAATAAAGTCCGAAACCAGGCGAATTTTGGATTCCAAAGTCCATGTTGCTTTCAAACTGTTCGTAGGTGCTTGACATTGGTATTTCTATTGTGTTTGAGCAGGTTCTGCCGATTGGAAAGCAAGATGTCCGGTGAAAAACCAATTAGGGTCTCGGCTGGATTCCAGGCGGTGGCAGGGTGTTTAATTCTGTTGAGAACATCAGGATGTCACTGAGGAGGAGTCCTGTTCGTTTTTCTGAGAAGAAAAAGTAGTATTACGTTTTTTTTTTTTTTTTTTTAAATATCAAGATTGATAGAACTGCCATTAATAGCTAATTATTTTAAGATGTGAACAATGTTGGAACTCAAATAAACCTTCTTTTTCAAGGAGATAGTCTCTCCAAAATTCCAGCACCCTGGTTTCCTCATGGCGCCTTGAGCTTCCTTTTTCGCTGCTGTGCTGAACCTCAAAGACTTCCTCCAATGTGGCAGAAGTCAGCTCTAGCACACTTGAGCACATAAAAGCTCTGAAAACACTTGCACGCTGCTCCAAAGCATGAATCACATCCAAGGCTTCAAGTCCGTCTTTGAATGTAGGAAACATTAGACACAAAGACCCATCAATCTCCTATCACCTATCGCCAGGTTAGTAACAATATCTGAAAAAAGTATTAGAACCAATTTTAGATCTACTTCATTTCTTAATGACCTCTGGCTTTTACATGCAGTAAAGTAAATCAAGTCAATAATCTTTACATGTTTCTGTTTCATATTTTACTTTTTGACCAAGACCAATAACATATATTAAATAAAGTCAGAATAACTTCTGTGAACTGGAGAATAGTCTCCTGGTGAAATGGTTATGTAAATGTGGTGTCATCCGCATAGCTATGGTAACTTATTTAGTTGTTTTTCATTATCTGAGCCAGTGGTAGCATGTAGATGTTAAAGAGAAGAGGCCCCAAGATGGAGCCTTGAGGAACCCCACATGTCATATTTGTCAACTCAGATTTGTATTTACCTATAGAAAAAAAGTTGTTTCTGTCCTTTAAGTAGGATTCAAACCAATTTAGAACTGTTGATGAAAATCCCACCCGGTTTTCCAGTCGGTCTAGTAATATGTTGTGGTCAACAGTGTCAAACGCAGCACTGAGATCTAATAATATTAACACTGAAGTTCTGCCACTGTCTGTGTTTAAGTGGATGTCATTGAAGACCTTTACAAGAGCAGTCTCAGTGCTGTGGATTGGACGAAAGCCTGACTGGAACACATCCAAACAGTTATTTAAATGCAAGAAATTACTCAACTGTTGAAAAACTACTTTTTCAATGATTTTACCTAGAAATGGGAGGTTTGATATGGGCCTGTAATTGTTCATTACTGAAGCATCTAGATTATTCTTTTTTAAGAGCGGTTTAATGACTGCAGTTTTCAGGGCCTGTGGAAAAACACCTGAGTGTAGAGACTTGTTTACTATATGAAGTAGATCTGAGGGCATTCAAGGAAAGACATTTTTGAAAAACCCTGTTGGAATAATATCAAGGAGGAGGAGGATTTCAGAAGTTGAATAATGTCCTCTAGGTTTTTATCATTAATCTGATGGAATTGTGTCATGGTGTCTGAATTGATATTAGGTGGACACAGGGACAACACATTTGCTGTTCCTGATCCAGAGGCACTGACTGCTGTCTGATTTTCTGAATGTTGTCAGTGAAGAAGGAGGCAAAATCATTGCACGCCTTGTTGGATAGAAATTCAGAGGCTACTGACACTGGGGGGTTAGTTAGTCTGTCGACGGTAGCAAACAAGGCACGTGCGTTGTTTTTGTTTTTGGCAATGATGTCAGAGAAGAAAGACTGTCGTGCAATTTTCAATTCCAAATTATAAAGGCCAAGTCTCTCTTTATAGATTTCAAAATGAACCTGGAGATTTGTTTTTCGCCACCTGCGTTCAGCTTTTTGACACTCTTTTTTCTGCTCTCACGGTCATGGCTTTTCTCCATGGAGATATTTTCTTGCCAGACATTTCCTTTACCTTAGTTGGAGCAATGGCATCTATAACATTTTTAATTTTTCAATTAAAAAGATCCACTAGCTCATTTACTGAGATGTTAGCAGGGGCAAGTGTGGAAGAAAAATTCTGAGTAAACATTTCCCTAGTATATTCAGTTAAATATCGCTTTGTGGTTACCTCTTTTTGAACATTTTTGTGAACAGAAATAGAGCTCTCAAAGAACACACAGGAATGATCAGAGAGTGCAACATCAGTCACCACAACCTTAATAAGTCCAGAGTGTGCCCCTTATTGTGCGTGGGCTCCGTCACATGCTGAGTCAGTCCATAGCTATCAAGAACACAAAACAGTTCTTTAGCCCCTCTGTCCTGGGGGTTGTCTACATGGATGTTAAAATCACCAACAATGACTAGACGGTCAAAGTCAATACACACTATAGACAGCAGCAGTTGAGTAAAGTCATCAACAAAGCTTGCACAGTATTTGGGTGGTCTATAGATGTTTAGCAACAGAGCTCGAGAGGAGCATTTCAGCTGAAGGGCCACATATTCAAAAGAAGCAAAGTTCCCATAAGATGTCTTCCTGCATTGAAGGCAAGGCAAGGCAAGGCAAGTTTATTTATATAGCACTTTTCAATGCAAGGCAATTCAAAGTGCTTTACAAAAAAAATGAAAGACATTAAGCATTAAAAAAGAAAAGCTAATAAAATAAACATTAAAGGAATGGTCCACTCATTAGATAATTAATCAAAACTTCAGTATTTAGTGAAACGTTATGTTTAAACCATACCCTGAAGAAATCAGCGATATTCCCCGGTAAATAATGATTTTATAGCTCTTTTTTATCAAGACCTGTATATTCCGTCTGGCCGCCGCCATGTTTGCCATTTTCAGTAGTCACGTGATGGTCGTGACGTCATCCATGCGTTCACTTTGTCAACACACGGAAATATGGTGGAGTATTTCAGTTCGGACTCGTCAGCAGAGGAACAAGTTTTGACCAATGTGAAGAGATTGGATGGGGGAATTCAGCCATACATATCAGTATGACAATACGACACCCTCTGTCCTTAGACCCTCATCGTACAAGGAAAAACTTCCGAAGAAAACCCACAGTTTAAAGGGAACATGGGAGAAACCTCAGGGAGAGCAACAGAGGAGGGATCCCTCTCCCAGGACGGACAGACGTGCAATAGATGCCGTGTGTAAATTGAAAAGATAATACATTTGCAACATAGGTAGTCCAAATGTTTGGAAATGCATGTGTGTATAATGGGAAGATGATATAAGATACTATATGTATGCATGTAGTACCACCCTTGCTAGCGATTCCCTCTCTAGTTTAGCATACTCAGCTTCGTTGTCCCTGGCCATAGAATCACGATTTTATGGGGCCGGAAAAAACTGGGGTAAAATACACACTAGCCGGTACTACGCTATATGGAAAGGCCACCAAAAACTGTCCTGGCCTGGACGCTAAAGGACGTTAAAACGGGGCTAGCCGCTGCAATGGAAATGCGCTATAACATACCTTATTCTTACTCCGAGCACTACTTCTGCTCCTCCGTCGCTTCACACTTGCAGAGGGCGATTTCTCAACTGGCCGAACTGGTGTCCTGGTCGGTGATGACACCAGAAAGACCGATGGTACTGCATCTCCATTGAGTAATGGTTGTTCTTTAAATCCCATGTTATGTTTGATCATACTCTCAGAGTAGTCGTCCGGAAATGTGAAATGTTCGCTGCATACATGAGCCTGTAAATCTCTCGGTTCGGGCCGGCCACATTTCGCTAGCCACTGCCTCTGAATGTACTTCTTATGCTTACCTTTTGGCAACAGATGGATTGTGGATTGTTCCTATCCGAATTATGGCAATATTTCGCGATACAGTGAGGCATATTTGAATAGAGAAACTACAGTAAATAACATGGAGATCAACGTGTCTTCGAAAACCAAACGCATGGATTACGTTACGTCCGGAAAATGGCGGCGCCCACAGTGTTGATGTTATTTCGGTATATAATCAGTTTAAAATCACTGATAATGTCATCGGATTAAAAAAAAAAAGAGAGAGACTGGCAGAGACTGGTCTGTTTTATCGGATGATAATTTTAAAAAAATGAGTGTCATGAGCATACCATTCCTTTAAGGAAAAATACATGGATAAAAGTTACAGTGCAGTCTAAAATATGAATAGTTCAATTAAACATTACAAGAAAAAGTACATGGATAAAAGTTACAGTGCAGTTTAAGATATGAATAGTTCAATTAAAAGCAGCGACAAAATAATTGAAGGGAATCATTGAACAGAATAGCAACTCCACCCCCTTTCTTATGCATTCTTTCCTGACTCATAAAACTAAAGTTGGGAGGGGTTGATTCGATAAGAACAGCTGCACTGTTATTTTGTTCAATCCATGTTTCCGTTAAAAACATAAGATCGAGATTGTGCTCAGTGATAAAATCATTGATTAAAAACGTTTTTCCTGCCAAAGACCTGACATTTAATAAAGCTAGTTTAAGTTTGTTGAACACACTATCAGTCATGTTTTTTGTGACAAGCTGTGGCTGACATGGAATCACTGCTAAATTTGATAAACTCACACAAACGTTTGAGCGCTTCCTGTGTCTAAGATGATTCACCGCTCTTAATCTATTACCTATCAACACAGATATCGGCAAAGCTACAGGCAGGCAGGGCCCCGGCATGTCCTGGAAAGAGTTGAGTACCATACGCCCTTGAGCCTGGACCCAGTCAGTGTTTGCGTTTTTTACACACACATCCTTATCAGGCTTTGGAGACAGCAGTCTTGAAGGGGGGAGGATGTTTTGGTCCGGATGATTGTGGTAAGCATGGTGACGGGGGTGTTGGTGCACGTCCAGGGGGAGGAGGTGGTTGACGTAGGCGCGGTGATGAAGACGGGGGAGATGGTGCGCGTCTCTGCGGTGATTTTGATGGCCGTCATTGAGGAGCGGAGGTAAAGGACATGCTGCCAGCCCTGCGTATCGCCTTAGTTTGGTCTTTGAACTCCAGGAAAGAATCGGTGCCAACCCTCTGTATCTCCTACGTGTGCTCAGTGATCTCCAGGAGGGTGGGCGAGGGTGAAAGGGTGAACGGAGAGTAGAGAGAGCTGTGGGGTGAAGGAAGAGTATCCTCAGAGGTGATAGGGGGGGTGAAGGGCGGTGGAGACTCCTCCATTTGTCTCCCATAATCAAGACATTCCTCAGTGATAGATTTTCAAGGTTTTCTGAGCGATGTGTTGTGTCTCTCTTGTTTTGATTCCTCTTGTTGCTTGTCCTTGGCAGAGGGAACAGATTGATGACGCAGGCAGTTGAATACGTTAGAGATAAATAATTTCACTCCTGACTTGTTCAGGCAAACTCCATTTGCCTTATAAAGATGTCTGCGATCCCAGAAAAATTTAAAATTGTCAATAAAATGCACAGAATGGTCAGTACAGACAGTTGAAAGCCAGGTGTTCAGTGCAAACAATCTGCTGAATCTCTCCACTCCTCTTCTGACTGGCGGTAGAGGGCCACTGATGAACACCTCTGCATTTAGAGAGCTGGCAGTTTCGATCAGACAATTAAAGTCTTTTTTCAGCACTTCTGACTCTTGTTTCACAACATCATTTGTTCCAATATGTAGTACCACATTCTTCACAGTCGGATGTTCTGCCCCAATATGCAGGATCTTCTCAGCCAAGTCAGAGACCTTATCCTTGGGGAAACAGAGTACTTTGGTGTTGTTCTTACTACACAGACCTTTTAAATCTCTTACAGCAGAGTCACCCACAATCAGAGTTTCAGGCCCAGTCGTTAGCTTTCCCTCTAGCCTTTTACTTTTGGAGTAGCTATTGGTCCTTACCCTGCTGTGTGAAGAGGACAGGTTATCCAGGTCATCAGAAAGAGATCTCCGGTTCTGGGTCAGTGGAGCGTATCTGTTCTGGATTGGCACACTCGGTGGTTTAGGAGGATTGTTTGTAATTCTACCTTTAGCAGCTGTCCACGGCTGTTTCCTAGTAGGAACAGGGGTTAAAGAGGCGTTCTTCCTGGGTGATAACAATGCAGGCCAGCCGGTCGCATCACAGATTTCAGAGTGCTGGGCTCTGCCTGTTATTCGTCCTCCCAAATCCCATGGAAATGATTTACTCTTTGGCCTTGCACCCAGAGAGTTCTAGGGAGGACTACCACTTGTAGATTTATTACCTGTAGATTTATTACCCGGTACACAGCCCTCCTGTTCATTGGAATCCTTGTAGCTGCTAACTAGCTTTGAGTTAGCATGCCTTTGTCCATTATTTTGCAACACTGGTAAAGTGGTGTCATTCCAATGGTACAGGACATAGGGTTGGCAGGACCCCCGGCAGAAGAGCAGTCCGCGGGACCTCCAACGGCACAGGACTTAGGGTTGGCACGACCCCCGGCAGGAGAGTAGTCGTCGGGACCTCCAACGGAACCAGACAAGGGATTGGCAGGACCTCCAGCAGAAGAGTAGTCGGCGGGGCCTCCAACGGGACAGGACACAGGGTTGGCTGGACCCCCGGCAGGAGAGTAGTCGGCGGGGCCTCCAACGGGACAGGACATAGGGTTGGCAGGACCCCCGGCAGGAGAGTAGTCGGCGGGACCCCCAAGGGGACAGGACATAGGGTTGGCAGGACCTCCAGCAGAAGAGTAGTCGGCGGGGCCTCCAACGGGACAGGACACAGGGTTGGCTGGACCCCCGGCAGGAGAGTAGTCGGCGGGGCCTCCAACGGGACAGGACATAGGGTTGGCAGGACCCCCGGCAGGAGAGTAGTCGGCGGGACCCCCAACGGGACAGGACAAAGGGTTGGCAGGACCCCCAGCGGAACCTCCAATGGTACAGGACATAGGGTTGGCAGGACCCCCGGCAGAAGAGCAGTCTGCGGGACCTCCAACGGCACAGGACTTAGGGTTGGCAGGACCCCCGGCAGGAGAGTAGTCGGCAGGGCCTCCAACGGCACAGGACATAGGGTTGGCAGGACCCCCGGCAGAAGAGTAGTCGGCGGGACCCCCAACGGGACAGGACATAGGGTTGGCAGGACCCCCGGCAGGAGAGTAGTCGGCGGGACCCCCGACGGGACAGGACATAGGGTTGGCAGGACTACCGGCAGAAGAGTAGTCGGCGGGACCCCCAACGGGACAGGACATAGGGTTGGCAGGACCCCCGGCAGGAGAGTAGTCGGCGGGACCCCCAACGGGACAGGACAAAGGGTTGGCAGGACCCCCAGCGGAACCTCCAACGGTACAGGGGTAGGGACTTGAGTGGGAACTCGAGAGAGGGCTTGAGAGGGAACTCGAGAGGAAACTTGAGAGTTGACTTGAGAGGTGACTTGAAAGGGATCTCGAGAGGGAACTTGAACGGAGACTCGAGAGGTGACTTGAGAGGGGACCCGATAGGGAACTCGAGAGGGGACTCGAGAGAGAGAGGGCTTGAGAGGGAACTGGAGAGGATACTCGAGAGGGGACTTGAGAAGGAACTGGAGAGGAGACTTGAGAGGGAACTCGAGAGGAGACTCGAGAGGGAACTTGAGAGGGAACTTGAGAGGGAACTCGAGAGGAGACTCGAGAGGAGACTCGAGAGGGAACTTGAGAAGGAACTTGAGAGGGGCCTCGAGAGGGGACTCGAGAGGGGACTTGAGAGGAAACTTGAGAGGGGACTCGGGTAGGAACTTGAGAGGGGACTTGAGAGGTGACTTGAGAGGGAACTCGAGAGGAGACTCGAGAGGGGACTTGAGAGGGAACTTGTGTCGGTCGGTACGCCGACAGGACTCGGGGAGCTGGTGTTCGCTGGAGAGCCAGCAGGAGACGAGGTGCTGGAGTCGGCCGGTATGCCGACAGGACTCGGGGATCTGGCGTCGGCCGATGAGTCAACAGGTAACGAGGAGCCGGAGTCGGGACCATGACTGCTGGGCCTGGTACTTGAGCCGGAACCATGGCTGGAACTGGGTCCGGAACCATGGCTTCTGGGCCCGGTACTTGAGCCGGAATCATGGCTGCATGGGCCAGTTCTGGAGCCGGAAACATGGCTGTAAGATCCAGTTCCACAATCGGGTAATCAGGGAGGGAAAACAGACAGAAGGCAACAGGCAAAACAGGAGGTGAACACTTTTCAAAACAAAACAGGAAACCAAAGACAGAAAAAGACAAGACAAAACACAACACAGACAGATCTTGACAGTATTGGGTTTTGCAGAAAATACTGAGATATTTATAGGCAAAACTAACTGCCATTTATGTATGCAAAATGGCTTTGTCCGAGAGACAGTATAATAGACTGTATTATGAATACTTTAGTAGACATATATAGATAGTTGTATTATACCTTTGTGCATCTATGATTTGCACAGTTTGATTTTTCTAAACAATGGGGGCACTGTCTTTTTGTGGATCCACCTGGCATCGTTGCTACATTATGAACAAAACAAAAACATCACATATAGTTATTGACATGACACAAAACAAAACAACAATTCTTCCATACAACCGTGTATGATTACTAAAGTAAAATGATATAATCCAAATGATGTTAATTGTATTAAACTTCAAAAATAATGTTAAGTGTGATATCAAAGTTAAATTAGTAGCACTTTAAAATTCAGAAATTCCAGTGTAATATCATAAAGTAACTTTCAATTTCTGGTAATAGTCAGTACGTATTGTGTAATCTTTTTTTGGCATGATAAGATGTTTTCTATTAGCTATCATCATAAACCTCAAATCATGTTTGTTCATAAAATGTATCTGTTATTGCGTGATATAATGCATGTGTTTTGAGATAGAGACTCTACTGTAGTCAAACTAGTACTTAATATTAAATTGCTCTTATGTTCCTGAAGTAAATATTCATTCTATTCAGTTTTATTCATCATTTTCTTTTCGATTTTTATTATAGAGTAATACAATTTTTTTTACATTTGTATTATTCAGATACTCTTTTGAGCTACTGTTGATATGAATATATTTGATGTTTATGCTAATTATTTGTATTGTATTTTATATTCCTCCTACATATTTTTTATTAATTTGTAATGCCCAATAACACTGCGGCTGCAACGAAATAATTTCCCAATTTGGGATGAATAAAGTATCTATCTATACATCTATTCGTTTAGTTTAAAAGCATGACATGTACATATGATTTAAATTATAAATTACATATCCACATAGGCCTACTCCTAAACTCACAGTTTATGTGGACTGGATCATGTATCGGCTAGCGGCTAGTAATATCCGTTTAAACATCAACGGGACAAATATCAATAGAGTGAATGTAAGCTTTAAAACCCGAAATACTGATCTGGATTCAGTATTATGTACGATAATCACCTTAAACAGGGATACCAAGTGACATATAAGACTTACAGATGTATGCATTAACATGCCTTTTCCGCAAACATGATTTATAAGAAGTAAATCGCAACTCATTTGGGATTAAATCAGGTTTACAAATGCGCTTAAAGCGGGTTCAGTCGGCTACCATTACTGAATAACACTAACAAAGTCTGTTCGTGTGTGGTGCTGTCACAGGCTAAGTCAAAAAACTGAAGAACCATGTCATAACATGATCAACTATGTTACTATCGATTGACTTTAAACTGTAACAGCTCCGTAAAACGACAGAAGTAAGCTAAGGCTAACATCAATGATGCTAACTGAGCAGTTTACGGTTTAACTAGCAAATAATTTGCACGCATAAGCTTGTATGTCGACACATGGTGCTGTGTAAAGTGATGCAAAAGCTGAAATCATTTAAAAAACACTGTAAATGTCTTTATTACATTACAGAAAACGGGTTTACCTCAAGGAAGTTCGCGTTCGGGTCAATGTTGCTTCCTTCTAGTTCTTCTTCTTCTTCTTCTTCTTCTTCTTCTTCTTCTTCTTCTTCTTCTTCTTCTTCTTCTTTTGTTTAATGGTGAATCGCTACCAGTAGGAGCATATAATGCTGCTTTCTGGTGACGCTGTGGACCTTTAACGAAACGTGCTACGTGGGAAACACCATATCCCAGCGTGCATTGCGGCTACAACATCCAATCACCGAGCTTGAACCATAGCTGAGGATCTTGGGTAATCAGTTCAGTGGGTGTGTATCTGGTGTGTATATCAATCAATAGGATACGGCTGTAATAGGCCTAAGGCCTTTTAGTCGCTAATAAATAAATAAGTAGATCACTGTTCTTTATTTACTATGGATGCTGGCAACAGTCACATAGTCCAAAGTGAAGGTGATGTTTGACCAGTAGTGGTCGAGGCGGGATTTGAGACAGTTAACCGTCTTGGATGTGACAACGCTTTCTGGCAGATCATTCCACAAGTCAACCACACGCAGGCTGAAAAAGTTGCGGCAGATAGCCAGACTTGAGTATTGTTTCTTCAACTTGAGGCAGTGCCCACGAGTCCTGGTGTTATAATCCCGGCATGATATTTTGTAGATGTAGATGGAGATATTTGAAAACTTCGATCATATCTCCCCTCGCCCTTCTATAATACATACTCGGGATCTTAAGACTTTGCAGTCGTTCTTGATATGGTAGGTCCTTTAGTTCTGGAACCAGCTTCGTTGCCCTTCTCTGTATTTTCTCGATGAGCTCAGCATCCTTTTTGTACATGGGGGACCAAGCGACATTCCCATACTCGAGGAGTGGCCGTACAAGAGAGATGTATAAACTACGTACTACGCATGGTGTGTACTGTATCACAATGATGCGAATGATGCTCAAAATGTCCCTTATAGGCCTACGTCTGTTTCCGGTGACTTTATTTTGAAAATCAGTTCCTGACGGACGGCCCAATATTAAAGAATTAAACGAATAAATAAAAACAAGGATAATTGTGTGTTATTGTTGAGTAAATAACAGTGTGTTATTTAGAAAAGGATAACAAATTCGAAGTAAAAAAAGATTTTAAAAAATACAGATTTCAGTATTCTGAGGCTCTGAGCCATTTATTTTCCTCACGGACGGCAAAGAAAGTCCGACATTATACGATTTAAAATAAAAACAATAATCGTGGCTTGATATTGAGTAATAACATGTTTTTATGGACCACACAGCTTCCGGTCTCAGACCCGACCGTATTCATTTGCGTCTCATATGCACGCAAAACTCGGACTCAGAACTCAATGGGAATAGTTGGCGTATGTCATAGGCACGCAAAACCGGACTTTAGCGTATCTATTGCACGCATTTCCAATGTGTAAAGTCGTGTCATTTGTACGCAGACTGAAGAGAGTGGGTTGACTCAGAGCCATTTAATAGAAGAGTTACGACATCTCCGTTCACTCCAATGGACCACTTTTTTACAGCAATGGCGGATCGTGGAGCCTCTCAATCGTTCCCCGGAAGTTAGCGCCAAGGCTGGCAGAGCTGTGGAGTTGTAGCATAATAGACCGTCCGTGACGGACTTTTAAAGGTAAGAAGAAGTTTAAAGATTTATATTGCGGATATTATCAGTACATCTGATTCTAATGAACATGTGTATTAAAGGATGTCAGTGGATTATCCCTAAATTAGTAGATTTAGGGAACGTTTACAGATAACAGATTAAGCTAGCATACCGAAGCAAGTTAGCAACACACGTTGAACAGCCTTTTAATTGTAAATTCCGTTCTCTTAATGTCATTTCGTCCAACATGTTGAATTAGAGAAGAGGGGCTTCTAAACGGGATTGTATGCGGGGGTGGAGGGAGTTAAATATTAGATAAATATAACTTTGGTGCGTGTAAGAGTGAGTGTTTTTAGCAGAGCCATATTGTGTCCTTGTGATTCTGTTGATTATTACCTGTCTGTATAATGTTGCAGCTCAGCTGATTCTGGATTGATGGCAAAGGGAGAGGGACTTAAGTGAGAGTGAAAACACAAGGTACGTTTAATACTACTGTTTTATATAAGTAAACACCTTATCTCCCCAAGGCATTTCCCATCCAATAGGTGTGCTGTGTGTGTATAACCCTTTCTCCTGTCTGTTACTCCCTCTTTCAGCACAAGAACCAGAGGGGGATTCAATGGAGCCTGAATACCTGCACTGAGACCCTCACCCTGCACCCTGAGTCTCAACTCTGTGTTTTTCAAGCCTTTCCCTGTTTTTTTTTGTATTAAACAAAACATTAAGCTTTCCCAATGGTGTGGTTTTCGTTTGGTGAAAAAGTGCAAATGCAGTGTTTGTATATAATTACATCACATATTTTGTTGCTGTTGGTCGTGAAATTGCTCCTGCTGACTTGAGCCAGCCATTTTTTCCTCCGCTCTGTGTCAGTGGGGAAGCCGTACATTCGTACTCCTTTCTCTGAGCGATTTGAGCATCCCCAGGCAGCACAGCAAACCATGGTGGCGACTAGGAGGCAGCACAGCAAACCAGGACAACACGGAGGAAAAGGCACCGACAAACTGCATGATATGCTATTCAATGTTTATTGAATTACATGTATTTGCAATGGATGTTCCTAAAACAACACATTTAACATCATCATTATCATGATATGCTGCTAGTCCTGCTGCTGCTGCTCGTCCTTTGATAGTCTCCTGTCCTTTCTGAAAGCCATAAAGATGACATTAGTCATGTAGATAACTTGTGTCCTCAATTACCAGGGGATTACTGAAACTACCATGAATTTAAGAAAATGGTAGAAATGAATCCAATCTGAATTTTAAAGCATTACTTTAGATCCCCTCCCTCTAAATGTATCAATAAACATTAGAAAGTGATGCTCCTGACTACCATACAGGTTTAAGAAGATAATATTGGTTTGAAAGAATTCAAAGCTATAAATAAACAGCAACAGGCTCTTTAACAAGGCACTGTTAGCCTAACATGTAAACTAGCTGTTCACACTAATCCTAATATTATCACTTAATATTAGCAAATTCGATTTTATTTTTTAAAACATATTGATGTAAATACATACACATATCGATTTGTTGTATAAATATTGCAAATCAAAACCTTTATTCACTAATAATTACCAAAAATCGTAGTTCTATCTCCTGTTATCAATGCATTCACATTGCCGCCATGAGCCTCTATCGGCGATACAGCGAGAACAAGCTAAACTCATCCTGAGCACACAAACACTCACAGCCGAAGTAAAAACAATAAGTGTGGCTTGATATTGAGTAAGAAAAAGGTTTATAAAGCTGTGAGCATGGGTCTGCAGAGAGCATTTCTCCGCCATCCCAACCAGGGCTCTCGACTAACTTTTTTCACCATCCTCCCGGAACCGTCCCGAAATACAATCTAAGCTGTCCCGAAATTAATGTGGACCGTCCCGAATTTAAAATGTTAGTTTTTCTACATTATCATTAGTTAAAATCATTCAAGGTGACCTTTAACATAAATAAAACATCATACAAATCATTAGATGATAATTCATCAACCTTTTTATTTGAGTACCTCATTCAATCACATAAACAAAGGCCAAATATATTTAAACAAACACACAAACGAGAAAATTACTCTAATATTGAATCCAATCAAGTCCCATCCAATTAACAACAAAATCCAACACTGTCCTGAAGACAGAACCCAGAGTAACCACTAACCCGGATGACAGTCTGTAACACAGTCAGGAGACCTTTACGAACGGCCCGCCCCCTCGCACACAGACGGGAGAGAGAGATCTCGTCTGGATTGGAAAGCTCGAAAATACATCATAGACGCATGTTGTAGTCTTATTGCATATTAGAAACGGAGTTGGCGAAACTAAAACTGCGATATAATGTGTATATAGTGTTAGAAATTAAAATCAATGTTTTATGGCATAATGTACCTTAAACATACCGTCAGTTTAAATGCTATTTTATTCTGGAAAAACCCGGAAGTTCCCAATACCAAGCTTTTATTCTGAAAATCCGTCATGACGACATCCGGGACTACTGCCCATTAGTATCATTAAAGTGGCTATTGACCGCCGTTAACATATAAAGTTATGAAAGAGATAAGGAGGAGAAAAGGCATGTGGAAGTAAGCAAATGAATGTAAAATGTCGAAATCCTCTGTTTAAACGCGATATCGGACACAGGAGAACGAGGGGGGAAGTCCCCTGCGTCACTACAGCTCCCAGAGAGGAGGAGCGAACAGCCAGCAAGCGGGAGAGACGAATGCTTGGAAGGTCTCTTCTGCACGGCCATCACAGGGAGAGGAAGGCTGCAGCCTTTCTCTTCTGACTGAACAATATCCTGCTTGTAACATTACCGCGCTTTTTATTAATTAAAGTACCAATTTTGAACCTTCTCAGAGACTCCATTTAGTCTCCTTTTTAAGCTTCTTACCTGGACGCGAGAATAACGAATCCAGCATAACAATAGCAATAATACATATGACATATATTTTAAATGTCTCCAGTCCCGATAAAAAGTCCGATAACGTCGGAGCTTAACGTTACCACTGTCTTTAATAATTCCGGCCCGTTTAATACCGGGGCTCGGTACCCATCCCTACATGGGGAGAGGCAGCATATTGCTAAGGACTAAATACGATGGAGAGTTCTCATCTCAGCCTTATTACCCATAGGGGATTAAGAGGAGTAAGTAAATAAAGAGGCCGGCGCTCCAGGGTCTGCTGTGCGTTTTTGTGATTAACGGTAAAACATTTCAGAATTCCTCCACGGGATGCCATTGTACATCACTCAACCTGCGAAATACACACACTCAGTACATAGCTAGACCTGCGAATTTGCGGGCCAGGAATTTGCGGGCACAGCTGTAGCTACGTGTGTGTATTTCGCGGGTTTCTAAATGTTTTATGCGTGTGTGTTTATGTTGACAAGGAGGTTTAATGTGCTACACAAAACGTGCAGTCGGTTTCATTTTCATCGCCGTTTGTAGTAGAGTTAGCAGGGTGTTTTTATTTTAACTCTCGTCCCAAATTCGTCCCAAAATTATTTTTTATCCTCCCCGATACTATTTGTTTCGGCCCCGGGACGACGGGACATCCTTAAGCTCGAGCCCTGATCCCAACGTAGAAGTCCGAATAACGTTTACCCATTTAAACAGTTGTGGTAGATACCTTGTTTGTTTTAAACATCATAAATACAAACAACAATGAATACTTACAGGTTGTGTACCCGAATCTCCCGCTGGTCCAAACAAAGTAGAAACAGCATCGTCCTTCAGTGCCCTATGCTGTGCATATCCGGCATGAATCGCTGAAAGGTTTGGGAAGCTTTGTTTCGTGAAAGGCTGGCAGAGGGTGTGGCCCCTGGGTGTTCACACGTCAAAGTACCCAGGAAGAAAACATTGGAATATGAGAAATCTCCAACGAGGCGTTTTGGGGAGGTATTTTCTGTGTTAGAGTTTTACTCCCTACAGGGTGTACTTTGAGGGTTTTTGACTCTGCAGACCGTTTACATGCATAAAAACCTTCATAACACACAAAAGCATGACATGGGCCTTTTAATAACACACAGTGGACCAACAGCACCAAACCGTCACCGACTGTGGAGACTTCACACTGGACTTCGATGAACTTGGATTCTGTGCCTCTCCACTCTCCCTCCAGACTATGGGACCTTGATTTCCAAATGAAATGCAAAACATACTTTCCCCTGAAAAGAGGACTTTGGAAATAGATGGTCTGTCAATCACATCTGCTCACAATCAATACTTACAGAAACATGAAACCAAAAACACAGAAGTCAACAAAACAACTGACCAGGTGCCTCATTTATAACGCCTTGCGTAGGATTCACGTGGGAAGGTTGCTTACGTAGTACAAAGCAAGAAAATAGGTACAGAAATGTTCCGACATTTTCCGATTCACAAAACATGGCGTACCGGCGAGGGATGTGTGTACGGCACTTCCTACGCCTGTTTCCCTTTATAAATCTCAATCGAATCGAAATGCGGCGCAGCTTTTGCGGGCTTCCCGTCAGACCCATATTTGCCCATATATAGTCATTGATACGCCCATAATGAATATTCATCAAACTGATTTCAGGCAAAAACGAACATGGCAAAGACAGAACAAAGAGGCAAGAAAAGAAACTTCAATAACTGTGAAGTTGAAATCCTTGTCGGAGAAGTAGAGACAAGGCAAAACATTCTGTTTGGTGGCCATAGTATTGGCCATCTGTGGCAGATGCTGTCAACTCTGCATCAGCACAGGGTCGCACTGTCGCTGGAATAAAAAAAAAAGTGGTCAGGCTGAGTGCTAGCCATAATAAGACGAAGATTCGTCATCATAATGAATATTAATACTAGTTATATGGCTTCCTTTTTACTCTATATGGTATGTAAGGCACCTAAAGCTGAATCTGTGTTAACCCTTGTTGTGGCCTATACTACTGTTAAAAGTTATTATCGATAATTGATTTTAGACCATGCAAGCTAATTAATCACAGAAACATATAGTTGCACACCGAGGTGTGCCCGTCACCAGACGCACAGGATAGCCTACCTCAGATGTAACGTAATGTTCTTCCCTTTTTAGAAATTATAGTAAACAGAGTGCAATTAAGCTGGGTTTGCACATGTAAGTACAAACAGTTAGGTCTTTGTTTACAAACGTGGTTTGTGTTTTAGCTGCCGATCAGCTGTGCGCAGCGGCTCCACTGCACCATGTGTGTCTCAACGCCACCGCAACAACTCTACCCACCACTTAAATTAAATAAAACAAATGTGTTGTGTTAAATCAGCTGTACAATTATCCAAATATATTGTGATCTTAGTTTCCATACCTCCTGTGTTTTACGAGCGACTTATCAAGTCTTGGCAAACGGCATAAAACACGATTAAACATGATAGTATATAAAACCATGCTCGTATCTACAACTTATAGAAATGCAAAACGGCGTCAGTTTAGACGTAATTCTGTCCTTCTGCTTACCGCATCATTTATGAGAAAACATTTCATAACATTAACACAACATATTCGAGGTGGTTTTAAATAACATATCCGTATTTATTTATTTCTCCAAGTTGTGTTTTTGTGTTCACTGAGGAGTCTCAAACAGGCGTTTGTTAAATCATTTTAAGATTGGCTTTAATCAATGTTTGAAAATGAATTATTCATATATGATAAATGAGAGGTAACATTTTATTTATGGTATTATTTCCTCATATTTCTCTCCATTCTTCCTTAATAATAATAATAATAATCCTTATATTTATTATAGCGCTTTATCAAAGACTCTCAAAGCGCTTTACAAATACACATTACACACACAGACCATACATGTAATGGTCATCTACTGTGGACAATACCCACAGGAGCAAATTTGGGTGAAGTGTCTTGCCCAAGGACACGACGGCCTGACGCAGTGGGGCGGGAGCGGGTTTCCAACTGGAGTTCCCCAACGCCCCCTTGATCTGATGATCAAACGCACAGACCACTGCGCCACCCGTCCCTACGGTGTCGCAGTTTCTCGTCTCTCCCGTTTTTGTGCTTAGTGCGTACGCATGGGTTAGAATTTGCGTGGAGGACCGCACATTTTCCCGTCAAGTTAGTATTTTATAAATCGCAAACATTGCGTAGAAACTGGCGTACGCCATTTTTTTTAATACTGTATCCCTTTATAAATGAGGTCCCTGACCTTTACTGTCTAGTTATTCTTTCTCTACACATTTTCTTTAACTCAAATCAGTTTATACAGCCCATTAAATCGTTTGGTATAAAATTCCACACTTTAATGCCAACTACAGAAACACACCTGCTTTAAAGTGCAAACTGTTTATTATGAACAACATTAGAGAACAGGAGTACTCAGTCACAGGTTCATTCAACAGTCTGGAGCTGTAATGTGACAAACAGTGGGATTAGTCTGGTGTTGAACTTTCCTGTCGGCTCCCAGACCGTGGTCGAGGAAACAGGGGGGATGACTCTCTTGCGGCTTTCACACCAGCGCTTTTCAGTTTCTAGCTCCGAGCGGGAGCTTTTCTG
The DNA here is from genome assembly GCF_902827115.2 of Pseudochaenichthys georgianus. NCBI lineage: Eukaryota > Metazoa > Chordata > Actinopteri > Perciformes > Channichthyidae > Pseudochaenichthys > Pseudochaenichthys georgianus. The sequence goes on along the minus strand of NC_047505.1, from coordinate 3,323,999 downwards.
GTTCAGCTCCGGTTTCCCTTTTCAGCTCCCGCTCTGTGCACACCGCCCACTGGCGCCCCAGAGCTGCCCCTGCTGCGTCATGACGTCACCGTTTACATCGCTGATTTGCTCCCCAACGGCAGCCATTACGGCGCTCACAACAACAACAACTGCGTCGGGTCGATGATCGTGTTGCTTTTAATCACACGAAGCCAGAATAAATTGAATAACGACTTCTCCAACCTTATGCTTTGCTCCAGAGTGCCGTGGTTCATTGTTTATTAATGTGTTTCTGCAGCATTTACCGACCGCTGCAGTATTGGCTGCTCTTCCACGGAGTTTATTCTCCCGTTAGCTCCCGGTTAGCTCGCACTGCAGCGGCCGCACTAAAGTATTCACTGTCCGACTCACACAAGCAGCTGATGCATATCCCCAGTTCCCCTTAGCCTAAGTGAATGTGTGTCAGTCTGAATTGACACTGTTTGGTATCACAACGCTGTTATGAAAGTTTCTCTGGTATAAAACGGGTGATGTTGGCATAGCAACCGAAGCTAAACTGACTACTTGCATCTGATAGCTGCTATAATACAAAACAACACGTCTGCCTCTCTCCACAATGATCGATAACAGTGAACGGATGGTCAAAGTAAGGCACAAATAAACAGAATCACACGAAGCCTGGTTAGTGCTGCCTGACTTTATAAAGTGTGTTTATAAGCACACTGCTTGTAGGCAGGCATAACAGTCGACCCATGTTCAGGGGAGGTGGGTTTAGTTTCCTGCACGCCTCGACGTAAGAGAGACGTAAGCGACGTCGCCTCTTAGCTCCAAAGCTCTTGCCTCTGGACCGACAATTTTTTGGAGCTGGAAATGAAGCGGATTCCGGAGCTAAGAACCGGCGCCGCTGCGGTGTGAACAAGAAAACCCGGCGCTTTTCAGGCTCTAGCTCCGAGCCGGAGCTGAAAAGGCGCTGGTGTGAAAGGGGCATCTGTCGTCTCCCAGGGCAGAAGCAACACGCTTCGGATTCAATGACCCACTTTATGAAATCACTAGAGAGAGGCGAGCCCGTCTTAGGAGGTCGTATTTATTTATTTAGTTTCACAAGATACATCACAGACCTATGCTTTTTCCTGCTGCCTCGTTTCATTTCCAGAAAACATATCTACCGCTCGCTCACTCTCGCTCTACCATACCCACTCTCACATGCACGCGCCACACCCCTCTCTTAAAGGGGTAGCGATCTCACTCTTCATGACCCTAATGTCATAACACTGGCATTCATTCATGAGAAATTATCTGTAGTATGCTGGTTAGGTGACCTGGGGCCTCTTTTAAAAACGTGGCCTACGCTCAAAAGATGGCGTAAGCCAATTTCTAAACAATCTTTGCGATTTATACAAAACAAACTTGGCAGAAGGAAGAATGGAGAGAAACATGTGAAAATAATACCATAAATAAAATGTTACCTCTCATTTATCATATATGAAGAATTCATTTTCCAAAATGGATTAAAGCTAATCTTAAAACGCCCGCTAAAGCTGCGCCGCAATTCGAGTTTATTGTGATTTATTAAGGGAAACCGGCGTAGGACGTGCATGCGCATTGTTTTATAAATCGGAATATTTGTGTGTGGGTGCAGTGTTAATGAAATCACAGCATCCTGCACATATTGTACAAATATTTTTGCAAGAACATTTTAATTGAATGAAAGCATTTTTGTAAAATATTGACTTAAAGGTGGAGTAGGCAATTTTGGAGAAAGCAGCTCGAGTGCGTTAGAATTTGAAAATACAGGAGATCTGCCCCTTCCTCACAGAGCCCCTCCTCCAACACACACGAACGAGCATATGACCAATGAGGGCACGAGATAAGTTTGTGCACAGATGGAAGGCTGACAGGCAGGTAGGCCATCCAGTTACTTTAGCCGGGCCGGCTCAGATGATTGGTCGTGCTTTTTACAGCGCTACGGCTTCCAGAGATGACATTTTTTAATGGATTTTTTGTCAAAGCACTTCAGATATTCATTGCTATCGGGATGTTAAGAGCATTCCATGGAATATAACAAAAAGTGTATCTCGAGCCGGTTTCTCAAACTTACCTACCCCACCTTTAACCCTTGCAAACAAACGACAGGAGGTTTACAAAAGCACTAACTGGGTCAGTCACTATTACTGTGCAACTGTTTTAAAGAGAGGGGTAACAAAATAAAAAAAAGTAAATGCATTTCATTTCCCAGACTCTCGGATTCTCTGCAGTCCGTGGGCCCTTCTCACTTCTCTTATTTTTCATTTCCTCGCTCCTCTGTCTCACCGGAAGTTGATTTGTCTGCGCCATCTTGAGTAGCGTCCCAATGGCCTTATTTTTGCCGGAGGAGCGAAGAGCGATAATGGAGGAGCTATAATCGAGGAGCCACCAGACCATCCTCCGGTGAAATCCTCAGACACTCGCCCCGCCCCCTTACTGTGTATTGCTCACTGATTGGACGATGCAGCACATGCACTGATCTGATGCTTCTTGACATGAGAGCAGTTTCCCAGCGGAGTGAAGAAAACACATGAACCTCACGGGACTCACTCCTCAGTTTATACCGTGTTTTGTTTCAATTAATGTTTCATTTAGTTACAAATATGTGATACATCTGAACAACAACGTGGTCAACAATCATTTTATTCATTTTTTGGAAACATTTTTATGATCACTTTTTTCGTTTTACATTTTCATTTATTGTCATTTCCATCCAGTCAATAAGTGCTATTAAAATGTGAATGTGCTACATATCCACACAAACACACAAAGTGTGCAGTCCAATGAATGTTAATTCAACTGGGTTTTGATAGATAATATATCTCTTTTTCTTCTCTCAATTATTTTATTTCTATTGTGCACTCTGATCAATATTAATCAAACTAATGTTCGTTTATACATTTTAAGAATGCCGTTTATCTTTTTTGAGAATTAGTTCTTATTTTATTTATTTGGGTCAACAACAGATGATACAAATGTTTGTGTCAGTAAATGTGTACTAACAGAGGCGGGTGTGTGTGGAAATAACGGGGACAGAGCTGCTGTCAGACGATCAGCTGTGCAGCGTCATCACAAACGGACGTCGCTTCACGTGACGCTTCGGAGGAAAGGACGTCCCATTGCTCTTAAAACTAATTTACCTGCTTCTCGTGGTTTCCTTAGAGGCTTCTCAATACTCAAATGTCCCCTCCTCGACTCCTCGGTCCTTCGGTAGTGACCCGGAAATGAATTTCAGCGGCCATTTTGAAGGACGTCTCATTTCTCTAAATGCACATCGAGGATCGAGCACCGAGGAGGCTATATCCGAGGATACACTGATGGTTCCTTCACGGCTCCTCCGCGGATACATTTCCGGGAACGGTGGAGGCGTGACGCACGGCCGGACTTATCTCAGCCAATGACAGCTCTGCATGCATCCCCTGGATATTATTTTAGAAACTGCTTTCATCGCGTCGTGATATTTCCAGAGAGAACAGCTGTGAGGCCCGTGCAGAAAGCAGAGCAGTGTGTAGAATGTATATCACTCAGTAGAACAGGCCTACTCTCTTTATTTGCTTTAGTTTAGTAGATATCTACAAAGAGTCAATATTTTTCTAAGACCATTTAGTGCTTCACATAATAAAATACACAACGGCTGTAGCCTGATTATGCTTTAGGAGCTGTAGGTGTGTGTGGTACAGTGTGTGTGTGTGTGTGTGTGTGTGGTACAGTGTGTAGGTGTGTGTGGTACAGTGTGTGTGTGTGGTACAGTGTGTGTGTGTGTGTGTGGTACAGTGTGTAGGTGTGTGTTGTACAGTGTGTAGGTGTGTGTGGTACAGTGTGTGTGTGGTACAGTGTGTAGGTGTGTGTGGTACAGTGTGTGTGTGTGGTACAGTGTGTAGGTGTGTGTTGTACAGTGCGTAGATGCGGCGGACGGACAGGTCTCAGTTGGTTTGGTGTCCTTACTTTTAACTTGCAAATACAACTTTTGGCCCGTAATTTCAATTCCCCATTTCAGCGACCAGAGAGAGGGGGGGGGGGGGGGGGATATATCCAGTCTCTGATTGTGTTACGTTATTATGAGAGTGCTCTCATACTTTAAATTGTATATATTTATATACATATATTTGTGTGTGTGTGTGTGTCCGCATCTGTAGCCTGTTATTGTCTCATTATACCGCACTCTCAATTAATTCAAAGTAAATATGTGGGGGAACAATGTTCAGCTGATCTAACAGAGATTATAAAATATGACAAAACACTCGACAGCTGATGCAGCTGTTGGCACGTAATAATGAATGGACGTCGCTTTAATATGACCGCTCAGAGGAGAGGAGTTCGCATCTCGCATCTCCTGTGGGCGGGACTAAGTCTCGAGGAGGGGAGTCGAGGAGGGGAAATTTAAGAATTGAGAAGCCTCTCTTGCGTCTCTCCATGCTTCCCTGGTGGGAGGGACTAGTCGCAGGGAAACGAAGCAAGTGAGGGACCCAAGGAATCCATTTAACCGAAGTGAGAAGGGCCCCGTGTATCAAACGGAATACTCTCTCTCCCTGCACGTCTTTCTGGGTGCACCACAAAGTCAAATCTGCTTCAGATGCAATTTCTCTGCTGGATTACCCTGACAGCATGATGTCGCCGTGCTCTGTCTGCAGTATCACAGTGCAATAACACTGGCAATATAACACGTTGTGCAATATACCCTCTGGACAGTCACGCTTTATTTTTTCTCTCAATAGGCGCATTCACACTGCGGTACTTTTCCCACAAAGGTTCATGCGAACTTAGTTCATGCGAACTCTTTAGTTCTCATGAACTAAGTACAGATCACGTTCACACCGGAAAAAGTCCCTGGGGGTGGATTAGGCCAGTGGTTCCCAAATGGTGTGCCGCGGCACACTGTTGTGCCGTGAGGCAAGTCCGGGTGTGCCGTGGGATTTTGTGACAACCATACGTTATTATTGCAATATACAACTACACAAAAATAATTATTTTTTAATTTACTATATCAGTACTTTGTAGGTTTATATGTACGTAATCTGCGCGACTTGCGCGTCCACATCTCCACGTGCAGTCCTGCATAAACATGGCTGAGTCAGCGATAACTCTCGAGGGGTGGAGGTATGCCCATTACTAAGAGTTCATACTTATTATACCTGTGTCACCTTTCACACTATCGCTGTGATCATGAGCTATGGGCTTTGTAGATACAGGTCCCGGGGTGAATCGTGGTGCAGGGGCCCTTCTCTTTTTGACCACAGGGCGATGCTCGAAGATGGTGGGTATAGCCTCTGCTCTCAGCCTAGTCTTGCCCTTTTTTGTCTTGACAAACGAGTGACTTGAGGTTACTTCACACACAGAACAACTCAGTTTTGTCTGCCCACATACATATTCCATAGTGGTTGAATACACAGTATTAAGAAACACTTTATACTTACTGGACATGTTATACTCATTATATACTGTATATAAAATATGACCAAGAATGTGTGACAACTTTATAGAAATTCATATCACATCTGTTACTGATGCCATTTGTCATACTTTGTTAAACTCACAAATAATAAAGTTCCATAACTTCAGTTGGGAACAGAGACCACACCTTATCTCCCCAAGGCAATTTCCCATCCAATAGGTGTGCTGTGTGTGTATAACCCTTTCTCCTGTCTGTTACTCCCTCTCTCAGCACAAGAACCAGAGGGGGATTCAATGGAGCCTGAATACCTGCACTGAGACCCTCACCCTGCACCCTGAGTCTCAACTCTCTGTGTTTTTCAAGCCTTTCCCTGTTTTTTTTTGTATTAAACAAAACATTAAGCTTTCCCAATGGTGTGGTTTTCGTTTTGTGAAAAAGTGCAAATGCAGTGTTTGTATATAAATCACATATTTGTTTGCTGTTGGTCGTGAAATTGCTCCTGCTTCCTCCGCTCTGTGTCAGTGGGGAAGCCGTACATTCGTACTCCTTTCTCTGAGCGATGTGAGCATCCCCAGGCAGCACAGCAAACCATGGTGGCGACGAGGAGGCAGCACAGCAAACCAGGACAACACGGAGGAAAAGGCACCGACAAACTGCATGATATGCTCTTCTATGTTTATTGAATTCCATGTATTTGCAATGGATGTTCCTAAAACAACACATTTAACATCATCATCATCATCATCATGCTGCTGCTGCTAGTCCTTTGATAGTCACCTGTCGGTCTCCTGTCCTTTCTGAAAGCCATAAAGATGACATTAGTCATTTAGATAACTTGTGTCCTCAATTACCATGGGATTACTGAAACTGAAATCTGAATTTTAAAGCATTACTTTAGATCCCCTCCCTCTAAATGTATCAATAAACATTAGAAAGTGATGCTCCTGACTACCATACAAGTTTAAGAAGATAATATTGGTTTGAAAGAATTCAAAGCTATAAATAAACAGCAACAGGCTCTTTAACCAAGGCACTGTTAGTAACATGTAAACTAGTTGTTCACACTAATCCTAATATTATCACTTAATATTAGCAAATTCGATTTTATTTTTGAAAACATATTGATGTAAATACATACACATATTTGTTGTATAAATATTGCAAATCAAAACCTTTATTCACTAATAATTACTAAAAATCGTAGTTCTATCTCCTGTTATCAATGCATTCACATTGCCCGCCATGAACTTCCGGGGAACGATCCTCGTCTACATGAACCACGTGACGATAACCGTTTTTGGACTTCCGTTGTCGTAACTCTTCTATTATACGGCTCTGTCCTTTGTGTTTGGGAACCACTGGATTAGGCAAATGAAGCCGCTTCTTCTGCTTTCAAACCACTTCACGGCGTATACTGCCGCCCAAAGTCCCCGGCCGGAAGTCCCCGGAGTTGGGGACTGGCTTCCGTAGAAGCTGCTGGGAGTCCCAGCAGCTTCTACTGAAGCCTTCCGAGTAAATCGCCAGAACGCCGACACCTCCTCATCTCCACCGCTCCCATGTTTTATTTTGTGTTGCCATAAGTTAGTCTCTCTGCGTTTCTGTGCTGGGCTAATGCTAATGCTAATAATGCTAATGCGAGGATAATAAAATGGCGGCTTCACAAAACTTTTTGGGAGTTTTACGGGGCGTGGTTTGCAATCCGCCCAGCCAATCAGAAATATAGCTCTTTTCTCACAAAAGAGCTTCGAGGGGGTTCGCATGAACTAATTTTAGTACCGGCTCTTTTTGGTGTGAACGCGATCAATTAGTTGCTTTACTTATTGTGTTTTTTTATGTTAATAACGTGTGCAATGCATACTTTGTTATTTTTTAATATGTAAGTATATTCTCTTCACTTATATCTGCACTACACCTCTGCTGTAAATGTGAAGGAGTTCTGATTGTGATCATCAGAAGCAGCGGACACACCTGACCAGTGGCGGCCGGCCCATAGGGGCGCTAGGGGCCACCTCTTGCCAGATAAAAAATAAATATATATTTAAAACAAATATTTAAAAAATATATATATTTTATATTTTAATTTTTAATGAACAAGGTAAATATCATACAATTAGTATCACAAAAATGTATAATCTACAATACAATCTCGTTTAAAATGGTGTTACGATGTCTAAAGTTACTGATAAGTCACCTGTTTCCTGCCTGGCCTTGCCCATGGCATTAGTTTATCATTACGGGGCAGAGCCCCCGAGCGAAACAGCAGCAACCAGCAGGTTGCAAAAGTCTCAATAGTAAACTGTGCCGCCGAAACATAATTTCAGCCAATCAGCGCCGTCAAATATTTTGGTCACGTGGGCGCTCACGTTGGCGCCCATGTTGCTTACGTGCGTTGACGTGATTTGTTTTTTAGACTCGTGAGTAACCAAGGTGACGCAGTATTTGGATGAGAATGGTGTGCAGGTGGAGTCGCCGGAGCCTCGGTCCGCCCAAGAGCTACTCTCCAATCCTTTTGAAAGGAGAAGTTTGGGAGATAAATTGATACTTAAAGACCTTGGACCGGACCAACCCGATTTGTATATATCACAGCAGGCTCGTGAAAAATACAACGTATCAACAAGGCTTCTCACATGGCTAGCTGGATGCAAACAGGTAAATGCTATCTTTTGTTTCACATGCTTGCTCTTCAAACAGCCGGGGACAGATACGATCTGTTCAGAAACTAGACAAAAGTTAAACAAGTACAAACCACAGACTGTCTGTGTCATGGAGAATACAGTCGCTGGTTTATTTATGTCTGTATAGGCCGTTGTTGTGAGTGTGTACGGTCGGAGCATATATAGCGTTAGCTTAGCCAAGCTCCATTCAGGGAACAAGCATTCTAAAAGGTTTTTCGCCTGCCGTCTGTCTGCAGACTTGTCAAAGCATTAATTCATGGTTTTTACTAACCGGTATCAGTATGTTGTTACGTCGGCATAATTTAGAAACGTGTATTACAATTTAATCACGGTAAAATATGTTCATGTTGTTGTAGCTCCCGAGCCAGCGCGTCTTGTTTGAATGATGCGAGTAAACACAGCTGACAGCTGCGGTGAAACTCGAGCGACTAGAGCGATGCGATAGGAGCGTTTAGAGCGAAGCGAATATTCGCATCGCGTCCGGTCTGAACGCAGCATTAAAGCGAGCTCCACGCTGCACTGGAAACGTGCCATCACATCACCAGAAGTCCTAATTTAAGGGGTCATTTGTCCCAAAAAAAAAAAATTTACTCACTCTATCAATAGCCCCACCAAAAATATTTTCCACCAGCCGCCACTGCACCTGACTGAAGGTAAATGTACTCAGCGACCCCAGAAACCAGACTCAATAGGCGCATTCACACTGCGGTACTTTTCCCATAAAGGTTCATGCGAACTTAGTTCATGCGAACTCTTTAGTTCGCATGAACTAAGTACAGATCGCGTTCACACCGGAAAAAGTCCCTGGGGGAGGATTAGGCAAATGAAGCCGCTGATGTCACTTCTTCTTCTTCTGCTTTGGGTTTACTGGCAGGCCGCAAACCACTTCACGGCGTATACTGCCGCATTTCTGTGCTGGGCTAATGCTAATGCTAATAATGCTAATGCGAGGATAATAAAATGGCGGCTTCACAACACTTTTTGGGAGTTTTACGGGGCATGGTTTGCAATCCGCCCAGCCAATCAGAAATATAGCTCTTTTCTCAAAAAAGAGCCGCTCGAAAGTCCCTGCTCTCTAGCAGGGACTTTCGAGGGGGTAAAAAGCTTCGCATGAACTAATTTTAGTTCAGGCTCTTTTTGGTGTGAACGCGATCATGAACTAAGTTCGCATGAACCTTTGTGGGAAAAGTACCGCAGTGTGAATGCGCCTCATGACCGCTATGAGCATTACAGCATTTAGCCAGACCCAGCATGCACCTGTTGGTCACACAACAATGTGGGTATGTGTGATTTGGGTCACTGAACATTCCCACCATGACATCAGTGCTTAAAGGAATGGTCCACTCATTAGATAATTAATCAAAACTTCAGTATTTAGTGAAACGTTATGTTTAAACCATACCCTGAAGAAATCAGCGATATTCCCCGGTAAATAATGATTTTATAGCTCTTTTTTATCAAGACCTGTATATTCCGTCTGGCCGCCGCCATGTTTGCCATTTTCAGTAGTCACGTGATGGTCGTGACGTCATCCATGCGTTCACTTTGTCAACACACGGAAATATGGTGGAGTATTTCAGTTCGGACTCGTCAGCAGAGGAACACGTTTTGACCAATGTGAAGAGATTGGATGGGGGAATTCATCCATACATATCAGTATGACAATACGACACCCTCTGTCCTAAGACCCTCACATCGTACAAGGAAAAACTTCCGAAGAAAACCCACAGTTTAAAGGGAACATGGGAGAAACCTCAGGGAGAGCAACAGAGGAGGGATCCCTCTCCCAGGACGGACAGACGTGCAATAGATGCCGTGTGTAAATTGAAGAGATAATACATTTGCAACATAGGTAGTCCAAATGTTTGGAAATGCATGTGTGTATAATGGGAAGATGATATAAGATACTATATGTATGCATGTAGTACCACCCTTGCTAGCGATTCCCTCTCTAGTTTAGCATACTCAGCTTCGTTGTCCCTGGCCATAGAATCACGATTTTATGGGGCCGGAAAAAACTGGGGTAAAATACACACTAGCCGGTACTACGCTATATGGAAAGGCCACCAAAAACTGTCCTGGCCTGGACGTTAAAACGGGGCTAGCCGCTGCAATGGAAATGCGCTATAACATACCTTATTCTTACTCCGAGCACTACTTCTGCTCCTCCGTCGCTTCACACTTGCAGAGGGCGATTTCTCAACTGGCCGAACTGGTGTCCTGGTCGGTGATGACACCAGAAAGACTGATGGTACTGCATCTCCATTGAGTAATGGTTGTTCTTTAAATCCCATGTTATGTTTGATCATACTCTCAGAGTAGTCGTCCGGAAATGTGAAATGTTCGCTGCATACATGAGCCTGTAAATCTCTCGGTTCGGGCCGGCCACATTTCGCTAGCCACTGCCTCCGAATGTACTTCTTATGCTTACCTTTTGGCAACAGATGGAACCGAGCATTCCGTGGATTGTTCCTATCCGAATTATGGCAATATTTCGCGATACAGTGAGGCATATTTGAAGAGAGAAACTACAGTAAATAACATGGAGATCAACGTGTCTTCGAAAACCAAACGCATGGATTACGTCACGTCCGGGAAATGGCGGCGCCCACAGTGTTGATGTTATTTCGGTATATAATCAGTTTAAAATCACTGATAATGTCATCGGATTAAAAAAAAAAAAAGAGAGAGAGAGAGAGAGACTGGCAGAGACTGGTCTGTTTTATCGGATGATAATTTTTAAAAAATGAGTGTCATGAGCATACCATTCCTTTAATGAAGGCGTGTGTTACATTCTTTAACTACACAGAGGAACAAAAAAGCCAACAGAAACCATAATGATGTCATCCTTCATTTTATTGTAGCTCTGTGTATTTTTGCACAGCTCACTATTTGCAAGCCCAGGTTAAACTGAACACCCCATAACTCTGCAACTCTCATGTCCCTCTTTACCGATGCCCACTGACTTAACAAGGGTTAATGTCCCGCCACTGAGCACTTCAACGCTGAAGTGAACCTATCTTCTTGGTTAAATAATTAGTACAAAAATGAGCAACTACTGGAGAAAAAACAAACATATCTGGTACTTTTATATAAAATCAGAAGTGTGTGTACATAAATGAGAACAAAAGTCAACTTGCATATTCTTTAAACTCTAATGTAAACTTTGCAAATCTGTCCTATTTGTTTCAAAAGCCACACAGCCCTTTCCATTATCAAAACATCTAGACTTTGTATGATCTGTGTCTTGACCTTTAGTGTTATGCTAGTATACAAAGGCCCTCCTTCAAATACACCATGTGTGACTGCTCTAGTCTGAAACATGATTCTGAAGCTCACACCGAGTCCTGCTTCCTCTTTAGGGTCTGATCCGATGTAAAATGCCTCTAAGATCTTTGCTCAGCCATCAATGTGAGTAACTCTCAGCGGGGTCTGAACGATGTCTCGCAGGGACGTGTTGCTGTAGATGGGTCACATGACTATTACACCTGCAGATATGACACGTATATACATGGAGGACAATGAGTTGTTTTATGAGCATCTTTTTCCTTTCACAAAGATATCCCTTGTGCTTGGAGCTGCATGTAGCTGTGGTTGTGAAGAGGGGACACGTTGTCTTCTGAGCTAAAACCACTCTTCCTAAAGCTATGAAATGTAACATGAAGATTGCAGGTTAGGCCAAGCATGACGATAAATGACAAAAGATTCTAAAAATCAATTTAATAAATTAAACTGCAAGTGCAAGGATGTCCAGATGCTGACAGAACAGAATCACATGACAGAGAAGTAATAATGTCCATCAGACGCGTGAGCCTTTGGCAGGCAGAGGGCACAGAGCGGAGGAGAGCCAGAGGCCACAGAGCGGAGGAGAGCTAGAGGCCACAGAGCGGAGGAGAGCTAGAGGCCACAGAGCGGAGGAGAGCCAGAGGCCACAGAGCGGAGGAGAGCTAGAGGGCACAGAGCGGAGGAGAGCTAGAGGGCACAGAGCGGAGGAGAGCTAGAGGCCACAGAGCAGAGGAGAGCTAGAGGCCACAGAGCGGAGGAGAGCTAGAGGGCACAGAGCGGAGGAGAGCCAGAGGCCACAGAGCGGAGGAGAGCCAGAGGCCACAGAGCGGAGGAGAGCCAGAGGGCACAGAGCGGAGGAGAGCCAGAGGGCACAGAGCGGAGGAGAGCTAGAGGCCACAGAGCGGAGGAGAGCTAGAGGCCACAGAGCGGAGGAGAGCTAGAGGGCACAGAGCGGAGGAGAGCTAGAGGGCACAGAGCGGAGGAGAGCTAGAGGCCACAGAGCGGAGGAGAGCTAGAGGCCACAGAGCGGAGGAGAGCTAGAGGCCACAGAGCGGAGGAGAGCTAGAGGCCACAGAGCGGAGGAGAGCTAGAGGGCACAGAGCGGAGGAGAGCTAGAGGGCACAGAGCGGAGGAGAGCGAGAGGCCACAGAGCGGAGGAGAGCTAGAGGCCACAGAGCGGAGGAGAGCTAGAGGGCACAGAGCGGAGGAGAGCGAGAGGCCACAGAGCGGAGGAGAGCTAGAGGGCACAGAGCGGAGGAGAGCTAGAGGGCACAGAGCGGAGGAGAGCGAGAGGCCACAGAGCGGAGGAGAGCTAGAGGCCACAGAGCGGAGGAGAGCTAGAGGGCACAGAGCGGAGGAGAGCTAGAGGGCACAGAGCGGAGGAGAGCTAGAGGGCACAGAGCGGAGCAGAGCTAGAGGCCACAGAGCGGAGGAGAGCTAGAGGGCACAGAGCGGAGGAGAGCTAGAGGGCACAGAGCGGAGGAGAGCTAGAGGCCACAGAGCGGAGGAGAGCTAGAGGCCACAGAGCGGAGGAGAGCTAGAGGGCACAGAGCGGAGGAGAGCTAGAGGGCACAGAGCGGAGGAGCGCTAGAGGCCACAGAGCGGAGGAGAGCTAGAGGCCACAGAGCGGAGGAGAGCTAGAGGGCACATCACACGGTGAATCTGTTGGTCCTCATGTACATGCTTTAATAGGATGTTGGGGGGTCACCATAAACAGTTGATACAATTCATTGTTCTTTGACTTCATAGGGTGGCGCAGTGGTCTGTGCGTTTGATCATCAGATCAGGGGGGCGTTGGGGAACTCCAGTTGGAAACCCGCTCCCGCCCCACTGCGTCAGGCCGTCGTGTCCTTGGGCAAGACACTTCACCCCAATTTGCTCCTGTGGGTATTGTCCGCAGTAGATGACCATTACATGTATGGTCTGTGTGTGTAATGTGTATTTGTAAAGCGCTTTGAGAGTCTTTGATAAAGCGCTATAATAAATATAAGGATTATTATTCTATTATTATACTGCAGGACCAACTTGAACTTTGACCCTCTTGCTCTTACATCTGCTATCCAGTCAGAAAACGTGTGTGTTTGGCATTCTGGGTTTCACAAACTATGAATTGGAACATATTCAATGTTTTTCTGGCACCCTAAATAGTTTGGTCCTCTGGGGATGAACATGCAGTGGGTTCTCACCCTCACTGCTCAGGGGGCACTAAGTATTTCTTAATACAGCGGTGAATACTTATCTCAATAAAAGTTAGAGTAAATCTCTCCAGACAATGTTCATCACAGCTAACTGTGTTTTTATCAAAACTCTCATATATACACCGGATATTACTTTACAGCAGTTCCCACACCCTCACTGCACATCAAAACGTTGCAGAGAAATGATTGGCTCGCTATGAAAGATGACTCCGAGGGACATGGCGTCCTCAGGGCGTTTGTTCATCCACTCATCACCATATATTCTAAATAATTTATACATCCATAATAATTTACCAGATTTTGAGCTCTGCATTAAACACTTTACAGCGACATATAAAACAACAGAATTCTGCAGGTTACTACAGACATGATGTAAACATCATAACAACAACAACAACAACAACAGGACTCACTACGGCTCCGGCAGTGCAAATCAAACGCTGAGTGAGCAGATGAGCACACTGATACTAACCTTAAGCACCCTCATATCCTAACGCAGGATCAATAGAGGGACAGGAAACATCTCTGTGGCTGCAGTGTGTGTGTGTGTGTGTGTGTGTGTGTGTGTGTGTGTGTGTGTGTGTGTGTGTGTGTGTGTGTGTGTGTGTGTGTGTGTGTGTGTGTGTGTGTGTGTGTGTGTGTGTGTGTGTGTGTGTGTGTGTGTGTGTGTGCGTGCGTGCGTGTGAGCGTCCGCTGTGAGCCGTGTTCTGCAGTTAGAGCTCCTCGGCCATCTGCAGCAGAGAGTTGATGGCAGCGTCCTTGTTGCCCTGCTGGGCGTCCAGCACGGTGCGGACCACCTCGGGGTCCAGGTTGGGGAACATGTCCTGCAGAGCCTTCAGGTCCTCCTCGCTGCACACCGGCCCCGGGCCCCCCACTGCGGGCACGGCTGCGGGCAACCCCATTGGCACCATGCCCTGGTTGTAGACTGCAGGCACTCCTAGCAACACAACACACACTGCTGATGTAAGAGCCAGACACAGGGGGGGGGGGGAACTAACAGAGAAGAGCCAGCCCAATAAAAGGTCTTAGGTTTGAATCCTTTTTTCAGGCAAGACAGTAACCACTTAGCTTCAAAATATGTGATCAGTTTATTAAATAACGTACATTTTTGGATTTGATGTCGATGTTTGGAGGTGACGAGGGTAGACACAGGTCGGCAATGTAAATAACCTCAGGGTATTTAATAATATTTAGAAGTTAAACCACCAATTTGGGGATAGTTAGAAAGATAGCTAACATCTGCTAGCTAGCCTTCTAGCACACTGTTAATTAATACTGTCTGCAGGTTAACTAGTTTGTATACATTTCAACCCTGTGGACCTGTGGCTACCCTCCTGACGGTGAAGGTGATTACAAAAACACCACTGAGAGGCTAGTGTGTGTGTGTGTGTGTGTGTGTGTGTGTGTGTGTGTGTGTCTGACCTGCAATGGGCACATATCCCACCCCCTGCTGGTACACAGAGGGCATCAGGACGACGGGCTGGGTCACCATGCCTGCAGGTAAGGACTGACAGAGAGGAGAGATGAGCAACTGAACATGTTCCCCTAAAGAGGGCTGGGGGAGAATATAATGCAACATGGCATTATATTGTGAGGGTCTCAGGAGTGAGGAAGAGTACGAGAGAGAGTGCACTCACAGCGAAAGACATCACCAGGTTGATCATGCCCTCCTTGTCGTCGCCCTGCCGACCGCTGAGGGTGAACCACTCGTCCACCACGCTGCCCCCGCGCAGGCTCTCTGGGATGGTGACGTGAGTCCATGCTATCCTGTCGTCCATGGAGAACGCTCTCTGGAACAGACAGCACGTTCAGAGCTCACTCACTACACGCATGCTGAGGGACACACTTCTGTCTGACGCACTGTTCCAAATATCCCAGGAAACTCAGGGAGAACAATTGTATATAAATAAACATTCTGTGGTTAAGGTATTCTTCTAACCTTGTCTTCACTAAAAATTAAAGATTAAAAAAAGAAAAGTACTTGTGCAGGGCATGACATTAAGGATTTTGGGAGATGGCCCTGTGGGCCATCTAAGCTAATTTACAGATGGCCCTGAGTCCAATAGAGATGGCCCTGAAAAATGCGCGCGGACGAAATGACTCACGAAAGGTTTGGGGGACCTGCAGGTCTTAGATGCTGTCTGGTGCATTCTCTAGAATTATAAGATTAACCACCACAATATTATATTGTACAATTTAAATTGTATTCTTAATTTCACTTCTTCTTGTTTGTGTTTGCTGATTCAACGACTCAATGGCCCTCTGTCTGTCAGAGGGCCACTGACTGGGCTTGAAGATGGAACATTTTGAAGGGACACTCCCTTTCTGGAGATCTTGGAATCTTTTCTCCAGGTGCTTGATGAGCACATCTGCAAACACATACAAAATGTCAAATTATAATCCCTGTCTCTGGACCACCATAAAAAAATCATTTATATCATAACAAATGTGAAATTATATTCCTGTCTCTGGACCACCATAGAAAAATTATCTATTAAAACATGTTATGCCCATATTTACTTATGAAGAAAATATTTACTTTTGAAGAAAAAATATTGAATATTTACTTTGAAGAAAATATTATTGGGCACATACCTATGACTTTGATTCTCTTTTTTCGGGGGGGGGCTGCAGCTCAGTCTTTCTCTTCTTTCCAGGTTGTTCACCTTGCTTTGGTGGACTAAGAAACATTGCAATACACTCTGACTTTAAATTATTTGATCATTATGTATTCAGCATCAGAATCCGTAACAAACTGAAATTCCCGCGAAAATGTGGTTGCATTCGATTCATTGTCCGGGTAGTATTCAGTTGCGCCACTTATGTGACAGACAAGAATAGTCAACTCTAATGTCTAACACTTAATGTGGAGAAAGAGATGTCCTGGATGGGTTGATTGTGCGTTGATCTGTTGGTAATGCCTCGGGGTTCCGGTGGGCATGTAAACAAATGCATAATGCTGCGCTATACTTTGTGGCCTCATCCAGTTGCATAGCGACACTTATTGTTTAGGTGTCTTTTAATAAGCAGGTAGTCCTATCATTAGCTAGAACTAGCTGGATCTGATCGATATGGACATAAACGCGAGTGAAGTCTAATCTGACGGGAGAGAGAGATCAGCTGCTGCTGACGAGTCGACACGCAGCTCTGCATCACATGCAGCGGTGAGCGGAACAAAACACACTTCAGGTTAGAATATCACACGTAGCTATTTCAATTACCTCTCAAACTACCTAAACTAGTTATAGATATGTTTAGTTTTACTGTCGGGTCACTCATTACTGGATCCGCGAGCTGCATGATACTGGCATAATAGATTGCCCGATCGGGCAACCAGCAGGTGAGGCTTCATTGCCCGAGCTAAATGCTAGATGGCCCCGGGCCATCGGGCCATCCTTAATGTCGAGCCCTGTTGTGTAACTTTGTGAGGTGGCAAGGAGGCAAGGAGGCAATCATCATCGGGAAGGAAACTAAATAAGAGTTGTGAATATCTGCACTGCCTTTAAACACCCGCCTATCAGATATGTCTAAACTGAAGTCATGAATGTTAAAGGCCTTTGCCTTTCTGTCAAATATGTTTTGACTTTGATCAGCATATAGCTGAACAGTAAATAGGAACATCAATTTACAAACTGAAACTAGTTCATCATTTCTCATCTTCTAACTGTACGGGTGTTAGGGTTGGAGTATCACTGAATGTTTGTACTGTGGTTCTTAATGCGGTTTGGAAACTGTTACGCCCCTTCTTATCCGTGTGTGTGTGTGTGTGTGTGTGTGTGTGTGTGTGTGTGTGTGTGTGTGTGTGTGTGTGTGTGTGTGTGTGTGTGTGTGTGTGTGTGTGTGTGTGTGTGTGTGTGTGTGTGAGAGTACTGAAGGGGACGGATTCAGCAGGTCCCCCTCCTCACCTCATCAAAGATCTCCAGGTAGAAGGAGTCCACCCCCGGGGGCACAGTGCACTGGATCACCTTGTTCCAGCGCGGGTTCTTGGCTCCGTTGTGAGCAGTGGGGGTCTCGTACACTGCGTAGCCCAGTCGGACACGGCAGTACGGATCCATCCGGGTCATCCCGTAGTTCTTAGCCAGCTTTCCCTTCAGAGCAGAACAGACAGGACCAGTGTGATATGATCCACAGGGGGACAGACATCCAGATGAGACACAGCTGTGTGTGTGTGTGTGTGTGTGTGTGTGTGTGTGTGTGTGTGTGTGTGTGTGTGTGTGTGTGTGTGTGTGTGTGTGTGTGTGTGTGTGTGTGTGTGTGTGTGTGTGTGTGTGTGTACCTGCACCACCGTGATGCTGAGTCGCCCCACAGTTGCCATGGAGCCCCCGTACTGCAGCTGGTGGGCCGCCTGTGCGTCCAGGTGCACCTGCTGCTGCTGCTGGGTGGGGGCGATCCGCAGGAAGTCCTGGGGAAGCTCCCCAATGTACACCTGAACACACACACAATGGCAATTCAGAGATGACAGAAAAGACCTGAGACAAATGTAACTGCCAGAGTAAAGAGCTAGAGTAGGCTATAAGGGACTAGATCTTGGTCACATGACTTCATGCTACAGGTGGCTAATGTTTGGTGTGATGACAGCAGTCTCATTTCGACCCTTGTTAGCGAACACTGAAGCTTCTGAAGACAACTCCTGTTCTGTCTGCCTTACACTGGCTCCCTATAGAACACAGGATAGAATTTAAAATTCTTCTTCTCGCCTACAAAGCCCTTAATGGGCAGGCGCCATCTTACCTTAAAGAACTCATTATACCCTACTGTCCTACTAGGGCATTGCGTTCCAAGAATGCAGGGTTGTTGGTTGTTCCTAGAGTCTCTAAAAGTACAATGGGAGCCAGAGCCTTTTCTTATCAAGCTCCACATTTGTGGAATCAGCTTCCAGTTTGTGTTCGGGCGGCAGACACCCTATCCGTTTTTAAGAGTGCGCTTAAGACCTTCCTTTTTGATAAAGCTTATAGTTAGGGCTGATTAGATTCAGCCCCTAGTTTTGCTGATATAGGCTTAGTCTGTCGGGGGACATCTTACTTCTTCCTTCTCTCTGTCTATACCCGTGTACTCTCATGTTCCCATTAACCCAGCTTCCCCACACGTCTTTCTCTTTGGTGTCTATATACGCTGGGATCCGGAGTCATGGATGATCCTGCGGTCCTGTGTCCTGGATCGCGAGCCCTGGATGGATATCCTCGTGGATTCATCTTCCTATTTTTCACACATGCATTTCCAAACATCTGGACTACCTATGTTGCAAATGTATTATCTTTTCAATTTACACACGGCATCTATTGCACGTCTATCCGTCCTGGGAGAGGGATCCCTCCTCTGCTGCTCTCCCTGAGGTTTCTCCCATGTTCCCTTTAAACTGTGGGTTTTCTCCGGAAGTTTTTCCTTATCCGATGTGAGGGTCTAAGGACAGAGGGTCTAAGGACAGAGGGTGTCGTATTATCATACTGATATTCTGTACACACTGTGAAGTCCACTGAGACAAATGTAACATTTGTGATATTGGGCTATAAATAAACATTGATTGATTGACAACTCTCCTAAGCTTGAGTTAACCACAGATCTTATTTCAGGCATCTTCAGAATGATTCTAAGGTAACAGAAGCACAGCGTTCCAGGTAATTATTCACAACTGAGAAACATACGTAGTTATGAATACTGTATTCCATTTCTGCAAATGTATGCCCATAACAGTACACTGTCCCTTGATTGTGGAATCAAACAATTATACACAAATGATCGCGTTCAGGCCATTATGTTAAACACTTTTGGTTCACAGAAGTCACGGTTCGGTTCGTACCTCGGCTTGGGGGTCACGGTTTGGTACAACAAGGAAAAGCAAAAAAAAGTCTGTTATTTATTTTTGACAGGAGTGCAAGTTTAGAACTCTAACATTTGGATTCATTAACTGTATTACACAGTTAAAAACAAACCACAAACAGTAACACTCAGATGGCCATATTATTTATAATGGCTGATGTCAAACTAAAAGGTTAAATAAGCTGTAGGCTACAAATAAAAAGAATGTCTTGAAAATATTCAAATAAATAATAAGAAAGTGTTTGAATCACAATCAATAAAAGGCAATACAGAACTGTATAACATCTCCTGATGTCAAAATATAAAATAAATACAATGATAAATATAAAACAAAATAAAATCTGTATCTTTAGGAGCAATGTCAAACATGTGCAGTTACCTTGTGAGTGTGTGAGGCCATTATGCCTAAATAAAGGTACTCAAGCTTTACTCTATTTTCAAGTTGTTCTTCAGAAAGATGAGTTTGTCTACGTTGTCAGTAGTGAGGGCAGATCTGGTGGCGGTAACTATGTCACCTGCCGTCGAGAAAACCCTCTCGCTGGGGACTGACGGCCCGTCCACACAGCGGCGTGCGCTGACGCTTGCCGGCGGGCGTGTCTGAAACTCGACCAACAACCAATCACATGAATCTCCCGCCCCTGACACACAAGTAGCGGTTTGATTGGCTAGAGCTTGTATTGGCATATGATTCGATTGGCTGACGCCTCGCCGAGGCATCAAAAGTTGAACATTGCTCAACTTTTGCAGCACGTCGCTTCCCACGATGCATTTCGGCTAAAAGTGACGTCACCCCATTCAAAGTGAATGGGGAAGCGTCAACGCACGCCGCTGTGTGGACGGGCCGTGAGACTGACTCGGATGTGACTGAGCATGTTTGACGTGTTACCACGAGCATACCGCATCGCTGTCGAACAACGCCGACACACCGTCCTCGTCCGATCCACAACTCGCACCCCATCATTGTTGTAGTCCACAGGGAACCCGCAATGTTCCCACACAGCTGATTTAAAAGAAGCAGGTGGGTCTTCTAGCTCCTGTGTGTTGTGTGAACTCGCCATAGCTATTAACTTTTGTTCTTCATGTATTGTGTTCGTTTTGTTGTGTTTTGTTCTTGTTCTTCATTTATTATTTACGGGCGGCTGGCTTTTAGGCGCAATACCGCCCCCTGGATTATATATATGGTAATACTGCCCTGAGTGACGGACTTTTTTCCCACTCGTAAAAAAAGACGTATTCGCCGTGTGACTGCATGTGCCGAACCGTGACGTCCGAACCGTGACGTTACGGGACGAATACGGATACCGTTACACCCCTACTTTTGACACATCATAAAATGTCTTTTGTGTGTACCTGTCTGGACTGTCAGAACATCCAGCCCGAGTCACAAGTCATTTTGAAAGCATTCAACAGCTCAGCATCACTGCAGACAGCACATGATACATTCTGTTCTTGTACATCATATTCTATTTACGTGTATATAGACTTCTTGCACTATTATTTTATTTATATTTTTGGATTTTATTATATCACTATGTTGCATTGTTGGAGGAGCTCGGGTCATAAGATTTTCATTCCATCATTTATCATATCGTGGCAGTAATCATGAGGCTCAAGTTGCCTGTTGCCGACCCATGCTGTAGGCTGCACACTCTATAGTTCAACTTTTAAATGTCTATTTGCAGGTTGCCTCAAATGCCTCGAGCTCAAACAAATATGAGACAAAAAGAAAACGCAAATGGTTGCCGGAGTGGAAGAAAACCTTCCCATTTGATGAATTTGATGCAGAGACGGGCATGATGTTCTGCAAAAGCTGTCGTGCTTTTCCCAGTCTTGCGAAAGGGAACAACCTTTTCGTTGGTGTGAGTGGTGGCAAAATCCGGATAAAAACACTCCAAGAACACAGCAAAACGACATCACATTCTGACTGCGAAGGCGCTCAGGCTGCGAAAGTAAACCCAAGCGGAACACCCATTGCTTGTGTCCTACAAAAGATGTCAGAGAAAAGATGACAAAGCTATTTAATATAGCTTACTTTGTGGCAAAAGAAGAAGCCCCCTTCACCATGTTTCCAAGCCTAGTTGACTTGCATCACAAAAATGGTCTGGACCTTGGTGACACTTACAAGAACGACAATGCCTGTCGCACCTTTGTCCAGGCCATAGGTCAATCTATGAAGGATGGACCTGGTGGAGAAACTAAAAAACACACACTTCTTCTCTGTCATGTCCGATTCCAGTGGTGACCGCTCCCAAAAAGATCGGGAGATGGTCTACTTGACATATGTGGAAGATGGCAAACCTGTCAATCCATGTGTGGACATTGTTTCATTGGAGCATGCTCACAGCCAAGGCATCCTTGACGCAATACTTGTTGGTTTGAGGAATGTGGGCCTGACTGAGCAAGGCTTGAAATCCCGGATGGTTGGCTTCGGCTGTGATGATGGGAGTTCACAATGGAGTGGCAGCCAAGCTGAAACAAATGTGTCCCTCAATTATACCAATCTGGTGTGTGGCTCACAGACTGGAGCTGTCAGCGGGGGTATAAGTTTGCTTCCATTTTGGTAGAGCCCTCCCTGGAGAAAAATGCACCAGCCGCCACTGAATTCAGATTCAGATTATGCTCAGAAAGTCTTTTATTCGCCCCTCTCACTGAGAGAAAATATACGTTGTTGAGAAAATAAAAATTGGCAAACACTATAAGTAACATAAAGAGGTAACCACACGTTAATTCAATCTAATAAATAAACGAACATACTGTGGTAAGATTTGTCTTTTTTTCCATGGGATTTGGTTAGCAGCTCTGGGAAGAAGTTAAATGAAGTTGCAATTATTTCCCTTAAAGAGAAATGGTCAGATGTCAGGATGTGGTCAGGCCTGCTAGCATGATGCTACAGCGTGTTAATGTTGCATCTTGTATCAGCTGTGAGGACTTCCTTCCAGAAGCGCGCAATACAGGGCTTCCAATATTTACCCCACACGACCCAAACAATTCATGTTAAATACTCTATTCATGTTGGCCTGTTATTGCTGCATGATCGAAACACCTATTAAGAATACATTCTGCAAACAAATGATGACTTGTCTGCATTATATTTCTCATTATTGCACAGAAATGTATGCTATTATATAACATAATCGCAGATCATTTAAATGTGAGAAACCATGGAGGTATACATCTATGAAGTGTTGCACAATTCCTATGCACTATTGTAAGTATTTTATTTGTATGTTAAGTATATCATATGGTGCATTGTTGAAGGAGCCTGGGCCTTAAAGAGCCTGTGACACGGTTTTCCCCCATCATCCAAACCCATCAATTTGAGTACATATTGTCCCCTTGAAAACCGTTACTGAACTGATTTTGGATATTTGTACTTTGATAACCATTAGTCTGCCTTCAATGTTGACAATTTTCTGGATCTTCTCGCGGATTCTTCAAGTCCCGCCAAATGATGGGTGACGTCATTGCGGGCACAGCGCTCCAGCTGCACCGTCCAGGATCCCAGCATCTGCATGAAAACCTTTATATATATACAGTCAGATGTAAACGCACGACGGCGCACACAGCAGCAAGCTCAGACAGCGATGGCAGGTTAATGTTGAACGTGTCTGAGAGCTCATGAGGCTGAAGGATCGGTTTATGTTGTATCTGTTAGAAGTTTAGGAATTAGGTGCGTCAATATGGGCGATCATATGGTCATGTAGCCAGTGGTGGACTGGGACTACAAATCATCCCGGGACTCTCGACCGGCCCACTTCGGTACCGCTAGTAAATTGTCAACGGGGGGAGTGGGGGATGTAAGGGTGCTGTAGATAGTAAATGTAAATATGTAAATATTTGTTTCACTGCATCCTGGTAAAATACAAATATAATGTATAATGTCTGTGTCTTTGACCTTAGCGCTGCTAGCCACCTGTGCCCTGTACTACGAAGCCAGTTCAACAGACCCTGGATATGTTTGAGTAACAAACTAACAACAACAAACTAACAAACGAGATCTCGCTAAGCGGTACTACGACGCTGGTTATCAACTCGGTAAATCAAGCCAGGGTTTCTCTCTCCAGCTGAGAGCGCGTTCACGTCTAAGACACGAGTGGATCTGACTTTAATTACATTTGTCTCGAGTGTTTCGTCAACATAATGTGTTGCTTACAATAATACTTCTGCATCCAGTCTGTGACACTGAGTGTTGCACGGCCAGATGAGGCTGGAGAAGCTGACTCAGATAAGGAAATATATGATATATTATGATATTATATGATAGATGATCTGATTGATGATGTAATATGAATGATAAGTGCGACACGTCGGCGTCTTCTCTGCATACGGCAGTTTTAAACTGTATTTCCTTTATCCTGTAATATGACTTGAGAGATTTAAACTCCGCACACTGAGTTGATCTCTTTTCTATAGACGCCGGAGGCGGACAGCGTCAGGTAAAAGAAGTTATTTAGCCTTCTCAAACCTGAGCCTCACGCGCCGCCTATGGGGGATGTGCTGGTTACTTATCCGACCGGCCCACTTCGGTACCGGCCCATCGGGATTCGTCCCGATGGCCAGTCCGCCACTGCACCCAGCCCACGTAAATTGTCAACGGGGGGAGCCTCGCTGCGGGGAAACGGTGGACCTAGTGTCCCGATCGGAGTGGGAATAATAATAATAATCCGTGCATTTTATCCATTCATTTCCCCAACATTGTGGTAAAAAAACCACACGTTTAATCCATGTTGTTGGTGTACTACAACTACAAAAAGCATCGGTTTGTTTTCTCATCAGGAAATGCAGACCGGCTCAAACAAACGATCATTTAATGTATCATATGTTCGCCGAATTGACATGAAAGCACTAATAAATGTAGTTTCATCCACTTGAGTTTACAACCACAAAAATAATCGATTTGTTTTTATATCACATCCGACGGGAGGAAATTCAGCAGCTCTCACTACCGATTTTAATCCTAATGTAATCATCATCTTCACCACAATCATTTGTTTATGTCGCCGAATTGACATGAAAGCACTGACGAATATGAATATACTGTAGTCAACTTCATTAAAACGTTATTAACGTGCCTAAACTCAGTAATTCACCATTTCTACGCATGACAACACACTTTGTCCGTGTTTGGCTCTCGAAGCGTTCCCGCATTGACGTCACTTCCGGCTTCCCCCAAAACTTCAAAATGAGTCGAGGGAATTTCCCCGCGATGTTCGAAATTATTGATATTTAACGAAACGGTATCGCTTTTTCTTTTTTAAACTGACGGTTCGAGATTACTAGTAGCCCAATATTTCATTGCACAACAGTTGTTGGGATGATGTCACAGGCTCTTTAAATGACAAAAACATTTGTATCTTTGAGTCAATCAATATTTGAAAAACCCTTTAAAATGGCCTTCCCTCACCTTAAAACCATGTACATGTACTATACAGCTGCTGGGGAGGACAGTGGTCTCTTTACAGATGTGACAGCAACTGCTTTCCATTGTGAACAAAGAACACACGCATCATGATGGAGTCCTTTCCCCGAGGAACACCCTCAGTGTTGTGATGTATTTCCATTTCATAAGAGGTGTTTCTTTTACTTATTAAATGACTTATCTACTCACTTGTTTACAATATACCATTAGCTAATACACAATATAACTCCACTAATACATACACATATGATTAAAGGCTTAGATACCTAGCAGCAGCATATTGAGTCATCACAATGAGCTGTGATTCATGCATCGATCATCAGAATCCAGTAATATTATATATATTCTGAAATTGGCCATTACACTTAGCAAGTACTTTAAGTATATTTTGATGATATTTGATCTGAAGGCAGGACTTAAACTTGTGACTCAGTATTTTTACAATAACAGTAGTATATGTCTTGTTTAAAGATCTCAGTACTTCTTTGATCAATAACGGTACTAAGTCTGGATAGACCACCTCCTCGAAAGTTACTAACAGTACAAAGTATTGTTTACCGAGGTTATGTGTTGTTGTTTTTGTAGACAACACTGTGTATTAGCATTAGCTTTATGGACAGCCTGTTATGCTAGCTAAGCTAATATTAGCTCCTTATCTATCCAACAGTCGGTGATTGTGTCCGTGTTGAACCTGCTGCTGCTGCTGCTCGTTTCTGTTGAATCACTGACTTATGAACTGTCAGAGCTGAGTCCAGCAGCAGTGGAGGCTAGTTCCGCCTAGCCCCTGTTCTCCCAGCCGTCACACAGAGCCACAGAGCGTTACCTGTCCCCGCTGGGTGCTGACGGTGGTCGCCATGTTGTCTCTGGGTATCCGCGGGAGATCAGATCGTGGAGAGTTCTTTAATCACTGAGTGCTGAGCAAATGAAATCACAACTTCAGAGCTGTCAGTGAGCAGATCGGATCGAACTCGGATTTGCTAGCTTTGACCCGGAAGTGATTATTTTTTCTTCTTTTTTTAAAGAAAGCTTTATTCACAGCCAGTTTCCCCATTCCGAATACAATACAACTTTTACTGAGCGGAATCCCAACATATACCGTGATTAAAACGACTTATTGTTAACATGAATAAACATATTTGTGATGAAGAGTAATTTATTATATTAAACAATTATGACAATGTCATACGTTTCTCTTATGTTAGGCTAGTGTGTACAGTACACATCGTACAAATACATCAAATAGAAACAATATGATTTTTTCTTTTATTCTCTTTACAATAACCCTATATTAAATATTTTCCAATTTGATTTTTTGTTTACAGTGAAGCTAGTTTTGGACATCTGGAAACATTATTTCCTTACTTCTGAGTATAATCTGCTCTTTGATGAACATAACTCTTTTTAAGCATGTATGCGTCATGACTCATTTTGGCCTGTTACATAGTGTATCATATATAACAGGCTATTATTATATATAAATGCTATGTCAATAATACTGTAGCATCAAATGGGAAATGAAGAAGTGACTCATGCATACAAAGGACCCAGTAGAGTGCTGCGGGAATGAGTCCTAAACCAGGAAATGATTTGGCATTTATAGCTTGCTCCTTCGTCTTGAAATCACTGAGATGTTGGTTAAACTCCTGAAGTTTCTTTCAAAAAGTTGCTGTTAAAAGTTGACCAAATAAACCAAGCATTCTCTGCCTTTAGCTAAGCAGTGGTGACGCAAAGTCACATAATCACCATGTTATATTATGTTGGCTAATTAGGTTTGGCGATTGCATTTACTCGTAAACTATTATAAAAGTGGCGTTAATAAAATAATCCTGCTGAACATAACCTGTACAATAAAAAGGGGCAACACTCCGATCCCCTCTTATTTTCTTTTCTATATCACACCATAGATTGTGTGGAGCATGGTGAAATAAATAAAATGGAATCGCACTTGGTTCCGACAGACGTAATATAACGTTTTCTCAAACATTTTAATTGGATGGAAAGTAAACAACGAGAGACACGTCTCCCTCCTCAGAAAAGAAACACTTACGTGTTCGTTCTGGTGACTCGGTGGGAGCGTGTCTATGTTCCCACAGCCCGATGGGGACATTGCCCCTCGGTCTGGTCGTGAAGCCCCGAAAATAATTGTACGTCCTACGGCCACCATGGCCTGTGTGCCCTGATACTGTTAACATCTCGAAGTTGCTTCAAAAGCGACAGAACAGTGTTTTCTGAACTGCATCATCCTACGTTCACAACGGACGCGATGCGAATATTCTCATCACTCTACCGCTGGAGTTTCACGGCGGCTGTCAGCTGTGTTTACTCCTGTCACTCAAACAGGACGCGCTGGAGAGGGGGCACACACCCTTTTGCATTTCAAAGTATTGCATGTTCATACAGTTGAATGTTTGAGCTTCACTGTGCACTGAATGATGTATGTGCAGAGTTGGACCCTTGAAGGCTGTTTCTTCTGCTCTGAAATGGAATATATTTGTTACATAATATAATTTTAGATTTTTTGATTTCATTTTTGATTTGTGAATGGGAGAAGTAGTAGATGGAAAAAATACCAAACACTAATTATTCATAGTAGAGTATTTCATTTTATATACGGTAATACTAAGGAGGCATAGGCCTATATGATGATATAATGTTTGACATTATTGATATTAAAAAAGTGATTTGTTTTCCATTTCATTTGTGTGTTTTTCTTATCAGAAAGTGAAGTTATTTATTTGTAAGCTCCAAATCCAAATGATTCCCTCAATGGCCTTTGTGCCCTGGCATGTGGCCTTTGCGCCCTGAAAAAACGTGTGACACCAAAGGCCAAATGGCCTTGCCCCGCAGATGAGGAAAATCCAAGCCTGGTTACCGCTGTGTTGTACACAACATTTAACACACATATTCAAACATGAAGGATGCTTCTGGTGTCCACACATTGTTTTCTATAGTGTATAAACAGAGTGACATCCCAGATATCAAAACTGATATTTAGAAATATATAGAATACGTTTAGAGTGCCTGACTTTTGGACCAATAACAACACGCACCCTAAATGTATTCTAAATATTTCACATCACATTTGAATGTGTTTTTTAAGATGAAATTTCAGTGAGAACCTTGTCATTCTCTAAACTCCTTTTCTGTTGTTAAAGTCACAAGAACCGGTTGCAGCTTTACAGAAAGCTTTTCTTAATTTGTGTACAGTAATCTGAGATAAATCCCCTTTGTTGTAACCTCGCAGAGAAAGAAACATTACAGTTTTATTATTAAATATATTTAAATCTGGTTTAAAAAGTATATCATTATGTTTGTCCCGGCCCATAGAGTGGCGAAGTCCCTCCCTTTCCGGTGATCCTCCATGGGACCTTATTTCTGAAAAATTATGTATTGAAGTCAATGGCGAGAGAAATTATCTTTCGATCCCGTTTGAATTGTGCCATGAATTACACATATGATGTTTGTCAATTTAAAAGATAATGTTGCAAGTTAAAAAAAAAAGAGTTTGTCGTAAAGTTGTGAAGTAACACTTATTTTTGCGTGAAACCACTCAATGAACTACATCTCTGGTCTCGTACAACACACGTCACCTTAGACGTGAGGCGGAAAGTATTAAACGAGGTGAAAATCATTACACGTCTGGGCATGTTGAGAGCTGCTATTACACAAAAGGGGAGTTAGTCGGTTCCGTAAGAGCCAGCATGCGGGACCGACTGTACAAGGTTTCGGTGAGTGTTAAACGAGTGTAATGTGTAACATTAATGTCAGCTAGATAACATTAGCTAACAAGGTTTTGTTTTAGCAACTAGTTTTCTCGTTAAGAACTGCGTGATCGCTGTGTATGCTGTTGATAACATTAGTGTTGGCAAGGACAAGGTACACAGAAAACTAGTTGCTAAAACAAAACACGGGAGATTTGTTGACAAAATACATTTAAAGTCAAATTTTCAGGTTTTCAGTGATAGAAGCAGCACCCTCTAATCAGCTGTTAATTTCCAATGAGTTGCAATGTGGCAGCTTCCATCACTGCTCCCCATTGCAGCTGGTTTCCATAAAATGTATCAAGGGGGCATAACCAGTCTGACACGCATTCACTACGTCATCCTGGGGTTTTCCCTGTCGGTAAGGGCCTGCTGCGTACCTGCTAAGGCCCGGCCAAGAAGGGAACGTTATCAAACATGTGATGTTTTGGGCCGTTCACATGTTGTTCACATGTTTTTTTGGGCCGTTCACATGTTCACTGGAGTTATGAGACAACCGTGTTTCATGGCGAGCATTGTGTTGCCATGGCAACGGCATTTGAGAAAATGTATATAAACTAGGGCTGTCAGTCGATTAAAATAGTTAATCGCGATTAATCGCACATTTTTGATCTGTTCTAAATGTACCTTAGATAAATATTTTTCAAGTTTGTAATACTCTTATCAACATATGAGTGGACAAATATGCTTTATGCTAATGTTTATTATCATTTGAACAATGACAAATATTCTCATGAATATTAAACACAACAACCTGGAACCTCTCTCATTCAATAATACAATACAAATGGTGTGTGTGTGTGTGTGTGTGTGTGTGTGTGTGTGTGTGTGTGTGTGTGTGTGTGTGTGTGTGTGTGTGTGTGTGTGTGTGTGTGTGTGTGTGTGTGTGTGTGTGATGGATCGTTGGAGCTATGTGCAACTCAAGGCATATTATGCTCGAACGGGAGCTGCCTGGACGCTGCAATCATGTTGCACGCACTATCCGAGCTGAGTGTGCTGACTTCTCCTACAATGTCCCACTGTCTGCTTCCTGCATCAAGTCAAGTGCTCGGCGCAGTTGTGGCGAAATGTCGCTCCTCTGTTTTCATTTAAACAGCTCCTTATATCCGTTAGCGCAGCTAGCTAGCACCAGATGCTAACAACAACAATGCACGTAAGGTCTCTCTCTCGCTCGCTCAGGCCACACAAACACACACCCTCCCGGTCCTCCCGATGGCCAGTCGGTGCCTGCCGGTGAGCGTGGAAGTGTGGTCTGCCACAAGCGGGCAGCAGGAGCGGGGCTGTCAGCATCAGCTTGTAGATGGTATTTTAAACTCGATGCGCTCTGAAACTACGGGGCGGCCGAGGAAAAAAAATACACATGCGTTAATCGCGTTAAAATAATTAGTGGCGCTAATTTTTTTTTTTGCGTTAACGTGTTATTAACGTGTTAACTTGACGGCCCTAATATAAACGTATGTCTTAAGGACTAGACTGTTAGCACACGTGAAGTTTGACCAGTGTATGACCATTTTCATTGGAGTTATAGCAATATCGTGTTTAACGGCGAGGATTGCGTTGACATGGCAACGGCTTTTGAGGAAAACTCACAAGTGGCGCATAGACATGTTGAGGTCCGGACCATAAACCATAATCTGAAGTCTGGTGCCATTTGGACGATTTTCCTTTTTGTTTAGTCTCCGCACCCTAGATATACGTAGCAATTTTCATTAGTTTACGTGAAAGTGGGGGGAGTTTACGTTAAAACGGAAGTGGGCGTGGCCTACGTGCATTTTTTACACAAAGTTCCGGGACCAATTACACATCGCAATTTTCACCAGTCCTGACGCCCGTGCAACATTTGGTGAGTTTTTCATATAAATGATGTAACGAAGCCCACGCCACTGTAGTCGCGCGGGTTATCTGCCGTTATGATTTCGGAACATCTTTCTTGCTTTGCCGGTCGTTTTCCCTGTTTTGTGTGTTTGGCAGGGCTGCGCGAGCGATTACAATAGGGTCTCAGACCCTAACTATTGAGGGAATCTATAATATCAGAGAATTAGGCCCAGACAGCATGCATGATTTAAAATGTAGATAGGAAAACATTTGGTCAGTTTTAAACAATCAAACTTCTCTGTTCACATGGGTGAATGGTAGCTGACCCTCAGTGTGGGTCTGTTGGACACAGTACACACACAGAGGCCACTTGTGTTTGATATTGATCTGTGACACCTCACAAAACTAATTTCATGAAGCTCTTCGACATACATCGTCTCTGCGACTCCGTAAAAAGAGAAAAATACCGATTGCGCAAAACATTTGGCACCAGTTTATTCATAATTTAATTTAACACAAGTTAGATCACATTTTGCCAAGAATTTCAGTGCAGATAATACAAAAACATGCATACTAAATACACTGTGACAAAAGGCCCTCCTCTGGGTGGTGTGTGATTCTGCACACAGAGAAGAACAGCATGTGTGCTTCCAGTCAAAATACTGACAGTCCTCAGAACACGCCTCTAACGGAAACCTTTACCCTCTGCTCGCCCAGCACTACATGACTAATATCTAACAGCACGTGATCACTAACCTGCTTTCTCACACACACACACACACACACACACACACACACACACACACACACACACACACACACACACACACACACACACACACACACACACACACACACACACACACACACACACACACCACACACACACACACACACACACACACACACACACACACACACACACACACACACACACACACACACACACACACACACACACACACACACACGTGAGCTAAATCACACACAAACAGAGCACTGCCCACAACACAGCAGATCAAATAAGTTAAAGTCACACTCCGCTCAAACTGGTTTTGCAAAAACTAGTGGTTATGTGTCAGTTCTACAAAAATAGATTCTCTGTTTGGATTGTAACAATTTCAAATGAAGCCTAAAACGTTTCTCGGGGCAGTCTTCCCCGACTGGCGGGACAGAGGACAAACAGAATGGAAGACAACCAAACACAACCTCCTGGTAATCAATGCCAACACAAGGTCAGGGGAGACATTGGAAACATCAGAGAAGAGCGGAAGACAAGGACTGGACGATGAAGTGACGCCACGGCAACATGCTAGGCAAACAGGAAGAGATCTAGAGAGAGCAGAAAGAAAACACGGAGACACACTCAGTTATACTGCAATGAACACAGACGGGAGAGAGGAGGAAAGCTCAGTGTACACAGTCAGGGACAGAGAGGACGACACACACACACACACACACACACACACACACGCTCACACACACATGCTCACACACACACACACACACACACACACACACACACACACAGACAGACACACACACGCTCACACACACACAGACAGACACACACACGCTCACACACACACACCACACACACACACACACACACACACACACACACACACACACACACACACACACACACACACACACACACACACACACACACACACACACACAGGTTACCAGAGATCACATCAATAATATATTATATTCATACTGATCTGTTCATATCTGTTATTATTATTATTAAGGGTTAACTGGTATTCATTTATTGCAATTAAAAAGTGATGAGAATTCAAATAGAAGTGTTACTCCAAATGACTGATGAAGGAATGGATTTGAAAAATGCTTTTATTTGAAATGTACCATACTAGCAGTATTACATGTTTTATCATAATTCTCAGAACATAATATTTAATGTCACAGCTAACCATTGTGCAAATGTTGCAATGTGTTCAACCATTAGAATCAGCTAATAGTTTCTGTTCAATCTGGAGATAGTGGATGAGTTTACTGCGATCAGAACTGATGTATGTCAGAGTCACTGTTGGTGATAGGAATATTAATGTCACAGAGAAATGAATAGAAACCTGCGGCTTCCAGAAATAATCACTACAACGCCAAATGTGGACGAATCCACTGATGGAAATAGCCCCGAACAATCGCACGCACACACACACACACACACAACACACACACACACACACACACACACACACACACACACACACACACACACACACACACACACACAACACACACACCACACACACACACACACACACACACCACACACACACACACACACACACACACACACACACACACACACACACACCACACACACACACACACACACACACACACACACACACACACACACACACACACACACACACACACTTCCCGTCTTCACTTGGGCTCAACCTTTGGATTTGGACCTGGAATCAGTTTTAAAACTGGTCCCAGTTCTAGAACTCGGACCAGAACCAGGCCTGATGTGAAGCTGTTGACGACCAGTGAAATGACCCTCTTCCTCACATGAAACAGGACCAACAGACACATGTTGACATGGACCTTTAGAATAAACTATGCTACCTGTGTTTTTGTAAAATGAGTGGTTTATTCAGATGAAGGCATATATGACAGAGAAGGAGATCTAAGAAGTGTGCAGCAGCACTGATGGATCCTACACACAGTCCATGCCACACTGACACAAAGTACACATCACCAAACAGGCAAGGAAAAGACACACACACACACACTCACACACACCGGTGATCAGATTCAGCTGTTGGACTAAACATCTGTCTTTCAAAAATAATTTCAATTCAGATAAATAATTTAGGCAATACATAGTTCCCCGACACACAGGGGAAGTATAAAACCTATAAAAAAATAAAAAAGGCATAATAGTTTAAATATACATCTCAACAATTGTCTCACTTCCTAGTTCTATCAAATTAAATAAAACGCATTTTTTTGCACGTCTAAGTTCCTAACAGGTTTGCCTTGAGCAAGTTGACATTGATATGAATAAGAGTTCGGTGAGAGACACAGTGGTGTAGCCCTCTGGAGGTCAGCTAGCTGCTAGCTAGCAGGACAGTTGCTGAGCGGTGATTCTTTACACAACACCAGCACTCAGGGTAGAAAGTAAAACCATCAAATAGATTCAAACAAAGTAATACATGTGCATCAGACAGACTCTATTCAGATGAAGGTAACAGACCCATCATGTTTGGCTTTCACTTCACAGTATTCCCAGGAACAGCTGACATCAGCCGCAGAGGAGGAGCTCCGCTGAACCATACTCTGTCCTCGAGGAACCTCAACACTTTTCATCTGCAGTGGAAGTGAGTCCGCCTGACGCCAGATCAAAGGAGCAGCCTTTAGCTACAGAATGGTGCGGTGATGATGTCCTTTTTAGGCCGACACAACGCAAGACCTCCAGAAGTCAAAAGCTAATGTCAGCCTATAGGAACTACTTGACCTCACATCAGCGTTAGCCTAAGCGAAGGCGGCTAATGTTTGGTGTGATGGCGTTTAGTCGTCTCATTTATACACTTGTTAGCAACCTGTTGTATGCCATATAGGAGCTTCAGACATTCACCAGTGGGTCAACATGTTCTACACGTTATACAGCAAACACATGAACATCTTTTCAGCTTGTGCTAACCACAGACCTTAGTTCAGGTTTCTAATCATAAACAAGTTCGAATCGGATGTTAGAAAATACTGACTTATATCCAGGGTTTTAGGACTCACTCCTGCACACGCTATCATATCAGCAATGTTTGATTACAGCTCACACACACACACACACACACACACACACACACACACACACACACACACACACACACACACACACACACACACCACACACACACACACACACACACACACACACACACACACACACACACACACACACACACACAGGACTGATATGTCTAAACTCTCTAAGCATGTTTGAGTGGAGCTCCTCCTCTAATGTAGGCGCATATCACACACACTGTCTCTATTTTAAGAGATAATACAAGTGTTTCATATAAAAGCAGGTTGGAGAAAATGTAAAGTGAACGTAGTTATGATTTCTGTTCATCGGCCTGTTTTCAGGAGCATACTGCTCAGTCTGGGTGGGGGGGTGAACAAGAAGGACACAAAGATGGATTTGGCACGGCTCTGACCACACTGTCAATGTGCAACACGTCCTAACAATCAACTCATATGTATATAAAGTACCACAGCAAACTGATAACATTTCAACTTAAAAAAAAACACCCGTCTGTCTTATTAGTGAAAGGAAAACAAAGTGCACAAACCACAACATAGCACATGAACAATCCAGTGCAGCCTGAAAGCTCTTCGTCATGTGACCCGCTGGACATGTGAGTGCCCAGAGGCAGAGCAGCGTCACCCTGTAATGCATAGACCAGTTCTGAGTGGGCCAGGCTCCGTTATTCATACTCCACTTACCATAACAGCACCCTGCCTAGCTAAGTGTTCAGTACGGCTTGCTGTCGTTCTTTGAGCGCTTCAGCTGCACCTTCAGCCGCTTCATGCCGATCTGGAAGCCGTTCATGGACTGGATGGCGGCCTGCGAGGACACGGGGTTGTCATAGCTCACAAACCCTACAGGAGAGATACGGAGGAGAACAGCTTTAAACCCTCAGGGAATGTGCAGTCTGGTAAGCTGGGTGTGGCAGAGCGGAGGGAGCGCTGTAGCCCCATAGCTCACACTAGGTTATTAAGGTTAGAGATTTGTATTACACGGGTAATTGAATTACTCGCCACATAATGACCGTTGCTATGGAGGATCAAGGGAGAGAAAGAGGTTAAAAGACAGGGTGTTGGACGTCAGAGAAATCACCAGAAGAAGACAGACAGGAAGTAAACACTTAAGGGAACAGCAGAAGAAGACAGACAGGAAGTAAACACTTAAAGGTGACATGTCATGCTTTTCCGGTTATTACCCGTCCCCTTGTTGTTATTTAGGTTTTTATGCATGTAAACGGTCTGCAGAGTCAAAACCCTCAAAGTACACCATGTAGGGAGTAAAACTCTAACACAGAAAATACCTCCCCAAAACGCCTCGTTGCAGATACGTCACTGTCCATTTGATTCTTCCCGGTACATCATGATGTCATGTCGTCCCCGGAACAAAATGGACCAATCCGTGGAGCCGTTACGTTACATCCGCGCAGCTGTTACGTTAAGCCCCCGCTGATTGGTCCAAATTGACCAATCCACGGACTTCCTCACACACTCAGTGCAGGCAGCTCTGCTGATCTCTCCTCCCTGGCTGCAGGCTGATAACAGACCGTTGGGATCGCGGCGAAATTCTCTCTGCAGACCCATTCTCTCAACCTTTTTCTTACTCAATATCAAGCCACACTTATTGTTTTTACTTCGGCTGTGACTTTGTGTGTGCTCAGGGTGAGTTTGGCTGTGTTTCGCTGTGTATCGCTAAACAAGGAAATCACACCTCCACGGAGCTCAGCGCGATTCACAACGTCCCGACTGGTCCGACCAATCGGAGCACACTGGGCTCACAGAGAGGGGGGGGGGGCAAGAGCTGCAACGAGCCGTTTAGTGGAGAGAGTGAATACTGCTGAATACACATACTTTACAGAGATGCTGTGCGAAACCAATGTGAGTTTGGAAAATTGCACAGTATAAATCTATTCTAGTAGACCTCAACAATGGAATTATGATCAGTGGAAATGGCCATGACATGGGACCTTTAAGGGAACAGCAGAAGAAGACAGACCGGAAGTAAACACTTAAGGGAACAGCAGAAGAAGACAGACCGGAAGTAAACACTAAAGGGAACAGCAGAAGAAGACAGGCAGGAAGTAAACACTTAAGGGAACAACAGAAGAAGACAGGCAGGAAGTAAACACTTAAGGGAACAGCAGAAGAAGACAGACCGGAAGTAAACACTAAAGGGAACAGCAGAAGAAGACAGGCAGGAAGTAAACACTTAAGGGTACAGCAGAAGAAGACAGGCAGTAAGTAAACACTAAAGGGAACAGCATAAGAAGACAGACCGGAAGAAAACACTTAAGGGAACAGCAGAAGAAGACAGGCAGGAAGTAAACACTTAAGGGAACAGCAGAAGAAGACAGGCAGGAAGTAAACACTTAAGGGAACAGCAGAAGAAGACAGACCGGAAGTAAACACTAAAGGGAACAGCAGAAGAAGACAGGCAGGAAGTAAACACTTAAGGGTACAGCAGAAGAAGACAGACCGGAAGTAAACACTAAAGGGAACAGCAGAAGAAGACAGGCAGGAAGTAAACACTTAAGGGTACAGCATAAGAAGACAGACCGGAAGAAAACACTTAAGGGAACAGCAGAAGAAGACAGGCAGGAAGTAAACACTTAAGGGAACAGCAGAAGAAGACAGACCGGAAGTAAACACTTAAGGGAACAGCAGAAGAAGACAGGCAGGAAGTAAACACTTAAGGGAACAGCAGAAGAAGACAGACCGGAAGTAAACACTAAAGGGAACAGCATAAGAAGACAGACCGGAAGAAAACACTTAAGGGAACAGCAGAAGAAGACAGGCAGGAAGTAAACACTTAAGGGAACAGCAGAAGAAGACAGACCGGAAGTAAACACTAACGGGAACAGCATAAGAAGACAGACCGGAAGTAAACACTTAAGGGAACAGCAGAAGAAGACAGGCAGGAAGTAAACACTTAAGGGAACAGCAGAAGAAGACAGGCAGGAAGTAAACACTTAAGGGAACAGCAGAAGAAGACAGACCGAAAGTAAACACTTAAGGGAACAGCAGAAGAAGACAGACAGGAAGTAAACACTAAAGGGAACAGCAGAAGAAGACAGGCAGGAAGTAAACACTAAAGGGAACAGCAGAAGAAGACAGGCAGGAAGTAAACACTTAAGGGAACAGCAGAAGAAGACAGACAGACAGGAAGTAAACACTTAAGGGAACAGCAGAAGAAAACAGGCAGGAAGTAAACACTTATGGGAACAGCAGAAGCAGACAGACCGGAAGTAAACACTTAAGGGAACAGCATAAGAAGACAGGCCGGAAGTAAACACTAAAGGGAACAGCAGAAGAAGACAGGCAGGAAGGAAGTAAACACTTTTAAGGGAACAGCAGAAGAAGACAGGCAGGAAGTAAACACTTAAGGGAACAGCAGAAGAAGACAGGCAGGAAGGAAACACTTAAGGGAACAGCAGAAGAAGACAGACAGACAGGAAGTAAACACTTAAGGGAACAGCAGAAGAAAACAGGCAGGAAGTAAACACTTATGGGAACAGCAGAAGCAGACAGACCGGAAGTAAACACTTAAGGGAACAGCATAAGAAGACAGGCAGGAAGTAAACACTTAAGGGAACAGCAGAAGAAGACAGGCAGGAAGTAAACACTTAAGGGAACAGCAGAAGAAAACAGGCAGGAAGTAAACACTTAAGGGAACAGCAGAAGAAGACAGACAGACAGGAAGTAAACACTTAAGGGAACAGCAGAAGAAAACAGGCAGGAAGTAAACACTTAAGGGAACAGCAGAAGAAGACAGGCAGGAAGTAAACACTTAAGGGAACAGCAGAAGAAGACAGGCAGGAAGGAAACACTAAAGGGAACAGCAGAAGAAGACAGGCAGGAAGGAAGTAAACACTTAAGGGAACAGCAGAAGAAGACAGGCAGGAAGGAAACACTTAAGGGAACAGCAGAAGAAGACAGACAGACAGGAAGTAAACACTTAAGGGAACAGCAGAAGAAAACAGGCAGGAAGTAAACACTTAAGGGAACAGCAGAAGAAGACAGGCAGGAAGGAAACACTTAAGGGAACAGCAGAAGAAGACAGGCAGGAGAGTAAACACTTAATGGAACAGCAAGAAGAAGACAGGCCAGGAAGTAAACACTTAAGGGAACAGCAGAAGAAGACAGGCAGGAAGGAAACACTTAAGGGAACAGCAGAAGAAGACAGGCAGGGAAGTTAAACACTTAAGGGAACAGCAGAAGAAGACAGGCAGGAAGTAAAACACTTAAGGGAACAGCAGAAGAAGACAGGCAGGAAGGAAAACACTTAAGGGAACAGCAGAAGAAGACAGGCAGGAAGGAAACACTTAAGGGAACAGCAGAAGAAGACAGGCAGGAAGGAAACACTTAAGGGAACAGCAGAAGAAGACAGGCAGGAAGGAAACACTAAGGGAACAGCAGAAGAGACAGGCAGGAAGGAAACACTTAAGGGAACAGCAGAAGAAGACAGGCAGGAAGGAAACACTTAAGGGAACAGCAGAAGAAGACAGGCAGGAAGTAAACACTTAAGGGAACAGCAGAAGAAGACAGGCAGGAAGGAAACACTTAAGGGAACAGCAGAAGAAGACAGGCAGGAAGTAAACACTTAAGGGAACAGCAGAAGAAGACAGGCAGGAAGTAAACACTTAAGGGAACAGCAGAAGAAGACAGGCAGGAAGTAAACACTTAAGGGAACAGCAGAAGAAGACAGGCAGGAAGTAAACACTTAAGGGAACAGCAGAAGAAGACAGGCAGGAAGGAAACACTTAAGGGAACAGCAGAAGAAGACAGGCAGGAAGTAAACACTTAAGGGGAACAGCAGAAGGCAGACCAGGCAGGAAGTAAACACTTAAGGGAACAGCCAGAAGAAGACAAGGCAGGAAGTAAACACTTAAGGAACAGCAGAAGAAGACAGGCAGGAAGGACAACACTTAAGGGAACAGCAGAAGAAGACAGGCAGGAAGGAAACACTTAAGGGAACAGCAGAAGAAGACAGGCAGGAAGGAAACACTTAAGGGAACAGCAGAAGAAGACAGGCAGGAAGGAAACACTAAAGGGACAGCAGAAGAAGACAGGCAGGAAGTAAACCTTAAGGGAACAGCAGAAGAAGACAGGCAGGAAGGAAACCTTAAGGGAACAGCAGAAGGAGACAGGCAGGAAGGAAACACTTAAGGGAACAGCAGAAGAAGACAGGAAGGACGGAAACACTAAAGGGAACAGCAGAAGAAGACAGGCAGGGAAGGAAGTAAATACTTAAGGGAACAGCAGAAGAAGACAGGCAGGAAGGAAACACTTAAGGGAACAGCAGAAGAAGACAGGCAGGAAGGAAACACTTAAGGGAACAGCAGAAGAAGACAGGCAGGAAGGAAACACTTAAGGGAACAGCAGAAGAAGACAGGCAGGAAGGAAACACTTAAGGGAACAGCAGAAGAAGACAGGCAGGAAGGAAACACTTAAGGGAACAGCAGAAGAAGACAGGCAGGAAGGAAACACTTAAGGGAACAGCAGAAGAAGACAGGCAGGAAGGAAACACTTAAGGGAACAGCAGAAGAAGACAGGCAGGAAGGAAGTAAACACTTAAGGGAACAGCAGAAGAAGACAGGCAGGAAGGAAACACTTAAGGGAACAGCAGAAGAAGACAGGCAGGAAGGAAACACTAAAGGAACCCGGAATGGGCTCTGCAGTGTTGAAGGACTGGTTAGTGGAACAGAAACTGTGAACAGAGTTGGACAGTTACAGAAAACATTGTTCAGTGTTGCTGTCAGTTTAAATCACGTTGCTGTTGTCTCAGTTCCAGCCGTTGGTTCGTGAACAACTGATCATTTTTTTCTTAGCAGAAGAGATATGATCATTTTTAAGTCAATACAAATTCTTTCAAGTCGTTAGTTATTTAGAATGTGGCCATGTAATAATAATGTGCATCAAGGCGGTCACTAATGAAAAGAGAACACCCTTGCTGAACATTCTCCCTTACCTACAAGGGGTCTGACTCAGATATGATATTGATCAAAAGCTTATCAGCTGAAGTACTTTGCGTAACTCACCAAAACACTTGCTGAGGTTTGTCTGTTTGTCGATGAAGACTTTAGCAGAGATGACGTTTCCAAAGGGCATGAACATCTGGAGCAGGTCCTGGTCTCCAAACTCCTGCGGCAGGTGGTAGATGAACAGGTTGGCACCTTCTGGACCTGCCAAGAAAACAGCAGTGATCAGTTAACTCATGACTGACGGGAAACCTGTGTAAACTTCATTTATCTTTCACCACCGTCCCAAACCAGTACACCGTCTACTGCGCTTCATTTGTAGGGAAAGATCTGTTCATTTTCAAATGTGGTTAGTACCTTCCTGTGTTATTAGATGACTATGAGGTGTAATTGTTTGAAAGGGTGATGTGAAATACTTCACTAAGGAGTTCATGCATGTCGAAGGTTAAGAAAACCTGGTCTGAATAAGAAACTGTAATCCCTCACTCCAGATAGTGACTCTATCAACACAACACATGTCTCTGTTTCACAGTCAAACTGTATGTTCTCTAGTCATCTGAGAGGGTATCAAACTGATCATCTGGAGCTTTGAAAAACATTTCACAGCATAAATATATCAAAAACAATCTGACAAGTAAAAACGTTCCAAGAAGTACAAAATATATAGGTTCTTCTGTGAGACATGGAGTACAGTCCTCACAGTAGCTGCTGATACTTTAGTTACTTTGTTTTATAGAAGATTACTCTCAGCTTCATCATCACATATCTCTTCACAACTAATGCTTTCTTTTTTTCCAACAACAAGTTCCCTCCGTCAATACTGTCACCCGCACACTGGGCTGTGTAGAGACTGTGTGCTGCCAGAGAGTTGGGACTCTCCCAGTGTAAAGAGCCATAGAGCGAGCGACATGGCTTCTGAGCAGCTGAACACAAGACAGTCCTGAGTGGCTTCTGAGCAGCTGAACACAAGACAGTCCTGAGTGGCTTCTGAGCAGCTGAACACAAGACAGTCCTCAGTGGCTTCTGAGCAGCTAAACACAAGACAGTCCTGAGTGGCTTCTGAGCAGCTGAACACAAGACAGTCCTGAGTGGCTTCTGAGCAGCTGAACACAAGACAGTCCTCAGTGGCTTCTGAGCAGCTGAACACAAGACAGTCCTGAGTGGCTTCTGAGCAGCTGAACACAAGACAGTCCTGAGTGGCTTCTGAGCAGCTGAACACAAGACAGTCCTGAGTGGCTTCTGAGCAGCTGAACACAAGACAGTCCTCAGTGGCTTCTGAGCAGCTAAACACAAGACAGTCCTGAGTGGCTTCTAGCTGCTTTGCTTCCAGCATGTCCAAGAAACTAAGCTTTCAATTGGAAGAAAGTCTTTTGCAGATGTATAGATTTATAGATGTATGTATGTATAGATTTATAGATGTATGTATGGATGTATAGATGTATGTATGTATGTATGGATGTATAGATGTATGTATGTATAGATTTATAGATGTATGTATGTATAGATGTATAGATGTATGTATGTATAGATTTATAGATGTATAGATTTATAGATGTATGTATGTATAGATTTATAGATGTATGTATGTATAGATGTATAGATGTATGTATGTATAGATTTATAGATGTATAGATTTATAGATGTATGTATGTATAGATTTATAGATGTATGTATGTATAGATTTATAGATGTATGTATGTATAGATTTATAGATGTATGTATGTATAGATTTATAGATGTATGTATGTATAGATTTATAGATGTATGTATGTACACAGGAGTGGGCACATTTTTCAAATATTGCCCCAGACAAGCTTTTTTCAGTTTTTCCTGAAAAATCTATTTCAACTGTCTTTATTCAACAACTTTAACAATTCTCAATCTTATGCTTTTACTTTTATACATGAATCAACACAATGCATTAACTCATATACTCAAATGTTGAAATGACACAGTTGGCAAAGTTGTTGTATTGAAAATAAAGCGCCGCTTTGGTGTTAAATAAGGAGGTGTGTTTATTTGTTTGTTTGTTTGTTTGTTATCCATACATAGTAATAGTAAATAGTAGAGTTTATAGAGAGGCTTCAAACTCTGGCACAGAATACAGATGAGTGACAAAAGGAATCCCCTTTAGTATAGTTTCTTGATGAAAGTCATTATTGCCTAGGTAATGTGTAGCCTAGGTAATGTGTAGCCTAGGTAATGTGTAGCCTAGGTAATGTGTAGCCTAGGTAATGTGTAGCCTGAGTAATGTGTAGCCTAGGTAATGTGTAGCCTAGGTAATGTGTAGCCTAGGTAATGTGTAGCCTAGGTAATGTGTAGCCTGAGTAATGTGTAGCCTGAGTAATGTGTAGCCTAGGTAATGTGTAGCCTAGGTAATGTGTAGCCTGAGTAATGTGTAGCCTAGGTAATGTGTAGCCTAGGTAATGTGTAGCCTGAGTAATGTGTAGCCTAGGTAATGTGTAGCCTAGGTAATGTGTAGCCTGAGTAATGTGTAGCCTAGGTAATGTGTAGCCTGAGTAATGTGTAGCCTAGGTAATGTGTAGCCTAGGTAATGTGTAGCCTAGGTAATGTGTAGCCTAGGTAATGTGTAGCCTGAGTAATGTGTAGCCTAGGTAATGTGTAGCCTAGGTAATGTGTAGCCTAGGTAATGTGTAGCCTGAGTAATGTGTAGCCTAGGTAATGTGTAGCCTGAGTAATGTGTAGCCTAGGTAATGTGTAGCCTGAGTAATGTGTAGCCTGAGTAATGTGTAGCCTAGGTAATGTGTAGCCTAGGTAATGTGTAGCCTGAGTAATGTGTAGCCTAGGTAATGTGTAGCCTAGGTAATGTGTAGCCTAGGTAATGTGTAGCCTGGGTAATGTGTAGCCTGGGTAATGTGTAGCCTAGGTAATGTGTAGCCTGGGTAATGTGTAGCCTAGGTAATGTGTAGCCTAGGTAATGTGTAGCCTAGGTAATGTGTAGCCTGAGTAATGTGTAGCCTAGGTAATGTGTAGCCTAGGTAATGTGTAGCCTAGGTAATGTGTAGCCTAGGTAATGTGTAGCCTGAGTAATGTGTAGCCTAGGTAATGTGTAGCCTAGGTAATGTGTAGCCTAGGTAATGTGTAGCCTAGGTAATGTGTAGCCTAGGTAATGTGTAGCCTGAGTAATGTGTAGCCTAGGTAATGTGTAGCCTAGGTAATGTGTAGCCTAGGTAATGTGTAGCCTAGGTAATGTGTAGCCGTCACACAGAGTACCTACAGCCAGTTTAGCAGTGTCATTCTAAATATAGAAAATGGTTTTGGACAGAGAGAGAATGGAATGTATATGGACTTACTTTAACACACAAACAAACGTATTTGTGTGTTAAGGTTAGCTCTTCTACATTCCATTCCTGTTATGGACTCAAGCTATAAGGTGGAGCAGTGACATGCTGCCATGAGGCCGCGTCAGAGAAGGTGGAGACGTCTTACCGGTGCTGCGACTGTCGCCCGCTGACGCAGCAGATTTAAAACAAGACACAATGCTTAGAAGAAGGTCAACACACATCACACACACACATCACACACACATCTGTACCAAACAACACAACTTCAAATCAAGTCAGGAGACAAGCACGGAGTATGCTCCCACCCTGTTAGCTCTCTTTCTGGAAGCATTCTCCATTAACTCATATTTCAAATGTGGATAACTTTGAAGAATGCTCATACATTAAATCAATTGAATAGTAAATATTCCACCACTCTTTGTAAGTGGTGTAAGAAAATATTGTTGGCGTATAGTATCGCAATATTATGTTGTGTGACTGCACTGATTCTCAACAACACTATATCACATTTGATCCAGCTTAATCTGTTTGAATGCAGAACATCAAATGTAACAGTGTTCCATATATTTGATTTTTGAACATGCAATGAACCTTCTTGAATCAACCCCTCATGATAACCTCACTTTAAGCCTCTGCAGCCCTTCCTCTGCCCCCCCCCTCCTCTCAGCCCCCAGAACCCACCTTCCTTCTGGCTGCCTGCGGCGGACACGCTCTGCTGGGACAGCAGGCTCTGGT
Organism: Pseudochaenichthys georgianus; assembly: GCF_902827115.2. Classification (NCBI taxonomy): domain Eukaryota; kingdom Metazoa; phylum Chordata; class Actinopteri; order Perciformes; family Channichthyidae; genus Pseudochaenichthys; species Pseudochaenichthys georgianus. The sequence goes on along the minus strand of NC_047505.1, from coordinate 3,279,833 downwards.
TGTAGAGGCTGGGCAGGGCGGCGGCGGCGTACTGCTGGATGCCGGAGTACGCCTGGCTCAGAGCCTCCATGGTGTTTCCTGAGCCGTTAGACAGAGCTCCAGAGCCCAGGCTGCCATTCAGAGCTGCCATGCCTGCATCAGGGACAGCAGCCAGAAACCAGTCAGTCACTGCAGTCACTGTCCATGTTATGGATATCAATGTTTAGGTCAGTTGTAAAAATTCATAATAACAAAAATGTAATGTATAAGGCAGTTTTGAGGATACTCAAAGATGCTTCACACGAATGAAATAAAAGGACTTCAAACACAGTACAGGCGCACGGACCGGTATACCTGTGATGTTAGACAGCTAATAACGATACCAGCAGACAGTGTGGAGTCGAGTCCATATCGCTGTCCTGTCCTGGCAGCATACATGTGCATGTGGAGCTACAGGCAGCTAACGTTCACATCCATTCCACTGGAATTACACTCACAGGGCAACCTCTACATTGCCCCCCTCTGGCTGGCAGAGAACACCTCACAGGGCAACCTCTACATTGCCCCCCTCTGGCTGGCAGAGAACAACTCACAGCACAGAGCTTTCTGTTTTCCCCTTGCAATAACCCTGAACTATTTCTACATATTATTACTCCCACTGCCTCACTGCATGTAGACTGCTAATGTAGATATCCTATGTTTACAGTTTCTCTCAGTGGTAGGTTGGTCGATATAGAGTGTGTTCGGACTGTCTTTAATTCTATTCACTCACTTTATGTTTCTCATTTTTATATTATTTAATATTTGTACGTTATTCTTTGTTTAATTGAGGTGCAATGCTGCTGTAAAAAAACAATTGACCAATTGGTGATCACTAAAGTATTTTTGATATTTATGTAATCTTTAACCCTGTCTGCTCTGTAACTTTTAGAGTTTCACATCAAGCGTACTTCCTGTCCGTGACCTAAGCAGTGCAGATGGACGGCTCCAGGGTAGGTCCGTACCTGCCAGGGAGCCCATGTTGAGGCCGGCTCCAGCCCCAGCAGCGAGGGACTGCAGGGCCCCCAGAGAGGCCATGGGGTTCAGTGAGGAGTTACTGCTGGAGGTGGGGGAGGAGCCTGCTCGGGGAACATGAACTGTTAATGCTGGAGCTACACATTATACTATGTTACAGCTCAGAGATAAACATTCTCACCGCGTCACTCTGACCTTTGTTATTCACAATACAAAGAAATCATAAAATATCAATCTGAGAAAAGTAGAGTTTGGTTTCCTGGACTCATTTGGATGTACCTTGACTATGTAACAGTATTGTATCATGTATTATTGAATGTCATATTGTTTTACCTGAGCTTGTTAGTGCACATAGTGGGCTACTAGAGGTTGTCATGGCGCTGGAGCCTGTGGGCGTGGCCTGTGTGGCAGCTGCTGCTAAAGCAGCCAGGTTCTGCATGGCATTAAGACCTGACAAACACACACACAGATAGTTCAACATGCAGCCCCCGTCCTGGGATCCCTATCAGCTGTGTTCTCTGGAGCGTGCTCAGTACAGGGTTGAGGCTGAAGCAGCATGCTCCTTATGACACCAGGGATCAGTGTTAAACACATATACATTCAATTGTACATGACGGCATGATAGTTCATATTGGACAGTGTATGAAGGCGTGTGTGTGAGTGTGTGTGCACCTGAAACTGGGTGCAGGTTGTTGAGAGCGTTCCCCTGGGAGGCTGACTGCTGCAGCAGCTGTAAGTAGAGCTGAAGGAGAGAAGGGAACACGCTGAGGGGGCAGTGGAGTTGGAACAGGCTAGTTGCACATGTTGCAGTAACACACACTCACTGCCAGATACTGCGGCCCCAGGCTGTTGAGGCCGGTGAGGTTCCCCCACATGGAGGCAGCACTGAGCTGCTGCATCTGCTGCTGCAGCTGCTGAGCCATGCGCTTCTGCTCCTTGTCCTTCTGAGTGTCTGCAAACTTCACCACAATGGGCGATGAGCAGCCCTGAGCACACACCAAGCATATACATGGGTTATTTGCAACTCAAGAGCATGTCTGATAATTGATGCTTTCTAAAAAGCAGTGCTGCTTTACCTCCATGGTCTGCGACTGGTGCATGGACTTGATGGCTGACTGGGCCATCTGTCTGGCTGTGAACGTCACAAATGCACAGCCTGGAAGAGAGAAACAAAAGGTGTCACAGAATTCTCAGTGCCTTGATTCAAAAGTGACGTTTTTACCAGCCCAGATAGCGATCACTTTCACCGTGTGCATCTGTGTGTGTCTTTGTGGGCAAACCATGATGTTGCAACAATGCAAGATGCAGGCTTCTTCTTAAGTTTGAATATGTATGTAGGCGCCATTCCCTTAGTTTGTATTCATTTATCATTTACACCATGAATTGTGTGGTGTGAGTTATTGAATGAATTAGTGTGTTATTAGTGTGGTCAGGTTTGCAGCATAAAGGAGAGGTGCTGCCGCCTAGAGGCGCGGCTGATTGGAGCAATACAGCCTTGAGACCTTGCTTCGTTGGCAGCGTGTGACAACTTGGGTCCTTATTGTGTTCGTTTGTGTTTAGAATACCAAAAAGTTTATTCAGGAAATCATTTATTTGAAAACGTTAATTTTCTGGACATTCCTTTTTTCTCAACAGCACGCGTCTACTTATCAATCAGCCTGCGTGCATCACCAAGAGAAGAATCAGACACATGCATATTGTGGTCACTACAGTTGAGCAGGGATTCCCCTTCCTTTAATGTTGGAATCCCTTTCTCCTGAGGTCAGGCCCATCGTCCGCCCTGATGATATACATGTGCACTACACGTATATCATCAGGGCAGGCCGATCGTCCGCCCTGATGATATACATGTGCACTACACGTATATCATCAGGGCAGGCCGATCGTCCGCCCTGATGATATACATGTGCACTACACGTATATCATCAGGGCAGGCCGATCGTCCGCCCTGATGATATACATGTGCACTACACGTATATCATCAGGGCAGGCCGATCGTCCGCCCTGATGATATACATGTGCACTACACGTATATCATCAGGGCAGGCCGATCGTCCGCCCTGATGATATACATGTGCACTACACGTATATCATCAGGGCAGGCCGATCGTCCGCCCTGATGATATACATGTGCACTACATGTATATCATCAGGTCTAGGCCCATCGTCCGCCCTGATGATATACATGTGCACTACATGTATATCATCAGGGCAGGCCCATCGTCCGTCCTGATGATATACATGTGCACTACATGTATATCATCAGGGCAGGCCGATGGTCTGCCCTGATGATATACATGTGCACTACACGTATATCATCAGGGCAGGCCGATGGTCTGCCCTGATGATATACGTGTACACTACGTGTTATTCCACTATTCATAAACATGCCGGATCCTCTGCTCTCCTCCTGATTCCTTCTCTCAGTGTGCAGAAGCCTAGAGTTACTATCTGCATTGCATGAAGGCTTTCTAAACTCCAGGTGCTTACTCTTGGAGTTGTTCTGGAGTTTTGTGAGCAATCCTAATGAACCTCAATATATTTGAACCACAGACATGTTTGTGTGTCTTTTGTGGCACCATTGTTGATGAGGTTGCTGAACAACCTTGGTATAACATTCATCTTACCCACCTGTATTCTACAATTGATTGAATGTCGTGTTTGATCGTTATCCAAGGTGCTTGACGACAGTTTGTTGAGATGGAGAGTAGTTCCATTCAATAATATGTGTTTTCTATTTATGTTTGTTTTGTATGTTGTTGTGATTTGATCCCAAATAGTTACAAAAGACATTGAGAAAAAAAAAGAAAAGACTAATTCAACAGCAAGAGGAAACATGTTCTCTCAAAAACATCTACATTGTCAGCAAACAGACCAATGATGTTCTTTCTTACACTTTGATCTACTTCAGATATTTATTTTGCAATGCAGCTTTCACTCGTGGCTCAACATAAGGGGCCAGGGAGGGTTCGTGGTAATGGGATCAGTGAAGTGGCATCGAGTCTTAAAGACTCTCCCATTAGACTCATCGGTTTGAACCTAATATTTTCAGGTATAACATTTGGAAATGTCCAACTAACACAATCAGCAGCATGTTCTGCATCAAGGCTGACAATGTAGCTTTAGTGACGTGTGCAAATGTCCTGCAGTGTGGAGGGCTTGGTTACTGCTATCTTAGATGTGATGGCCCTCCTCATCAATGCATGAGGTCAAACTGGAGTTGGTCTTCAGTCTCCTCATTTTCTCTTTTCTTCAGCTTGATTTCTGAGGTAAGAGTTCTCTACTGTGTGTCACAAGGCAGGTCAAGGCCCTGAGGGCGCTGTGGAGTACAGCATGTGACAGGGTTGCTCAAATCCCTCTATAATGAATTCATTGTGTGTGTGTGTGTGTGTGTGTGTGTGTGTGTGTGTGTGTGTGTGTGTGTGTGTGTGTGTGTGTGTGTGTGTGTGTGTGTGTGTGTGTGTGTGTGTGTGTGTGTGTGTGTGTGTGTGTGTGTGTGTGTGTGTGTGTGTGTGTGTGTGTTTAAGAGGAATGTATGCCTCACCCCGGCTGAGTCCGTCTGGGCCCCTCAGTATCCGGCACTCCTCTATCTGTCCGTACGGAGAGAACATCAGCCGGATGTCGTTCTCGTTACACTTCTTGGAGATCATTCCAATAAACAGCTTTCTGTCTTCCACTGCTGTTTTCAACACAACACAACATCAAACACACCTGCTCTGTGTCAAGGTACATGGTGCCATATTGAACATGCATACATGTTTTATTATGGCTTCTTTAGCAAGCCATGTTATGGACTTCAAAGCGCTCAGTTGAGGACCATGTCTTCTAACAGCTGAGCAAGGATGCTTATTGGTCATTCTAAAGACTGAAAGGTGTTGCTGGCTGTAAGCATTCATCCTGCTCGTCCCGAGCACCAACACATCCGTATCAGTCTGGATGCAGCCACTAAAGTCAACGGTAGTGTGTAATAAAGCAAAGAGGAGGATGTCAAGTCCTTACCATTGTTCTTCTCACTGTCAGCGGGCTTCATCTGGATTGGGTGGTGCATCTGAACAGGAGCAGATGACACATTAGTCTTTATTCAGAGTTCCACGTCTGGACTACAGGCCAGAGAGTAAAGTGCGAAGAAGGACACTTGTTCTTGACTCAATAAACACTCATTTGTTTTTAGGAAACAAAGGACAAATAAAAGAATGTTGGATTGTGACGAATAGCCGCCTGTGGTCAGATCCTGCGGGACAATGCTTTCACAGTATGCTATCTAGTGTTATAACAAGCATGTTGAGTGTGTTCCTGGGGTCCTCTGAGAAGACAGCAGGGCGCTCATGTCAAGTCCTCTCCTCTGAGTCACACACTCGTTCCGGTGGTGATGTTCAAAGGGATGTTGTGTCCCCATGTTCTCTCTATCTTTCCAAAATGTCCTGACTCCAGTTTTTTAAAAGTTGCAAACAAGACCATAAGCAACATTAAAGCAACTTGTTATTCCTTAAATAAAACACTTAACATCTACATTTAGTCAGATCCTTGAGTGCAACAGTTTCCATTGTCGACACACACTTTGTAAATGGTGTTGAAACAGTGCGGGGCACAGAGAGCAGGCGTCCACTCACCCCGGGGAGGATCTTCATGTTGTGCAGTGCATTCTGGGCTTCCAGGGCTGATTTGCGAGTGTAGTACGTTATGAAACAGCAGCCTGCAGGGGAGGGAAGAGACCTGAGTCACACACTCACTGCGTGCCGTGTGCTTCGTGGGCAGCCGCAGAGATCTGACCCAACAGGTGTGCTCCTCCAGGCACTCCCAAACCCTTTGCATCGCCAAGTGAAATGAAGGCTTCTCATGTCGTCAGGTGTTTATGTCGGATCATGCATGATGCAATATCCGCCCAGATGGTGTTGTGACTAACTCAAGAAGATGGCACACATATTCACATCGCAGATATACAAATGAAAATACAGAAAAACAAATCGAAGGCAAGTATTTGTCTGTGAGTAATAAAAGAATACGTGGAGGTTTCCATCGTGTGTCAAGGATCTGCTGGGCTGCAGTTAAGCTAGCAAACCAAGAGTCTGTGTGGATGGTTTAAGGTTACAATAGAGAAGAGACTCATCGTCAGCATCAGGCTGTTTGGGAGGCGTGTGAACCCCAAATGGCATGCTCGACTCCTTCAGACTGAGCGGTGTGTGTGTGTGTGTGTTCCTGAAGGCTGACCTTTGCTCTGCGGAGGGTTCTGGCTGCGGTCTCGGAGGACATTAATCTCGTAGACGGCTCCGTAGGGCTCGAACAGCTCCCGCAGCTGCTCCTCCGACCAGGAGCGAGGGATCTGCCCCACAAACATCTTGATGGCATCAACGTCCGGCTGGTCGGGGTGATCCAGAGAGCCGTTCATCTTCTTCCCACTGGAAAGACACATGTCCGTTAGACGCAACACCATATCAACTGATACTGTATTGTAACTCCAAGCACTATATCCTCCAACAGCCCAATGGGTCAGAACAGTCGGCAGGACACTGATTAGAAGGCAAGTAAGGATGCTCATAGTGTTCTTCTGTTATGAAACTATGATGCTGAGTATTAACGTCAGATACTAATCATCACGTATTGCACTCATTATGTCTATGACCTGAGTGTATATCACAGAGGCAGGTATTCCTATAGACACGATGGAGGTGGTTTCTCTGTGCACACGCCATGGTATCTATGAATACCCACACACTGTGACATGGAGGCGGGTGGAAACGATCTGTGATGGGATTATAACAGCAGAAGATACACGTTGGTAAGACTTTCTTTGAGTTTGACGCCACCCCGCGGTAACATGTCCAAGTGCTCTGGACGATATACTCCTGTCTTAAAGCATTAGCTCTGGCTGCGCAGTGTGCAGACAGTCATGTGACACTGACTACCCATACCATGGTTATGGATGAGTAAGTGCATGTGCTAGGACACGCACTGGTATATATAACATACATCTGCATGGCGCTGGCACAGACAAACTAAACCCTCTGATACTCTGCTGAAAAGTCAAGAGGAGACAATGAATACAGACAGATGATGGATGAAGAGCTGCCGTCAGAAAAGCACAGAGGGGTCAGAGGTCAAACACACTCATCATCCGATCAGAACGATCCCTCTTCCTGACGGGTCCGGGGAGAACTTGGCTCATTCAGCTGAAAGCAGTGAACTATGGCATAAAGGGGCCTACAGGGGGCGCTGATGATGTGAGCCCACCGGCTGCCTGGGGTCAGGGTCTGCAGGGCAGCGGGCTCAAACTGAGCCGTCCACTGCAGGCTAAGTCCGGTCCACTGGATGACTTTGCAAGAACATCTGAGATATGTCAAACTGGACCATACACACCCACAGGGGGCTTCCACTTGTTACTTACTATGCATAGGCTGGAGCAATGCTACCGTTAACGTGCGCATTCACTTCAAACCCCGAGAGGCTGCGGGGCTCGCACATGTCGACCCGGCACTGCAATTTGTTCCTATACAAATACAAGAAAGCTGCATCACTCTTCTGTCTTTCACAGCATGGTAAAAGCCATTCACTCGTAATGTACATGTCATTGCACTGTTCCTGTACCCGTTCCAAAGTGGATCTCACTTGGTGAAGTGTAATGTCACATGATGTGGCTTAACAATGTGTGTTCAGCTCTGGGATCACTTCCTCTAGGCTTAAAGTGGGTGCACAACAAACCAATGGGCGGTACGGTGAGGCGGAACATTCACACTACCAGGACCAGGTCAGTTCTGTACACGGATTGGACATCATATAACTTGTATATAATAGAACTTACTGGCTGCTTCAGTCACACATGGGTTTCCTATGATGCACAAATATAATATATACTGCTGTTTTATTGTATTCATAGATGTTCTGTGTGCAATCCCAACCAGCCTTTTCCAGGCACTACATCACCACTGGCAGAGAACGACCGAAGACCTCCCTGAGGAGACCGGGGTCTTGTCTGCAGGAACACATGCTGATTGCTCTGATCGGTTAGTACGATGACAGGTCAAGTGATGTGAGAGCGTTCAGGTGTCATCGTCACATCAACCCAACTCGTAATCAGTCTACTCTCTCACACTTCAAATAGTCAAATGCAAGATGTAATAGTCACAGAATGCATTTGGAGAATCAAACATGAAACGTTGGAAAACATTTAATAAAGTTAAGAAGGATTTGAAAAATGATCAATGAGATAATCCGACTGGTCCCGCAGAATATGGCTGTATATGCTTCCAGTGTGATGTGTGACAGGGGGGGAGCGGTGCCTCTCGATCAGAAGCTGGCCTTCACTGGTTGCCATGTTACAATGATGTATTATCATTCTAATGATGGCCCACGGAGCGACAGAGAGGCAGCAGAGGGCGGTTACACCACAAGCAGACATGGGCCCGTCTCATTTGAGAATAGGACACGTTTAAGTATCCAATACATCCAGCGCTCAGAGAGCCTTCACTATCCCTAGTCTTCAATGCATGGAGGTACTTCTGATGTGCTTTAAAGCGTATGACGAGTAGGTGTAGTGTTATGGCCGAGCGGTTCATTTCCTCCACGCTACATGTTGAAGCGGGTCAGCAGCGGCTTGATTCAGCTCTTGCCTCCCGCACGTTGTCGTGCCGTGCACCACAGAACCTCTGCCACACCGACAGGCCCTTCAGCAGAGCTCATCATTCTGGATGAAATATTTGCTGCATTTGTACCATTTATTTCCAGAATTGAAATGTTCAGTTCTGCTCTAATGGTGTTTTATTGATTTGGGCACTGCTTAGGTGCCAGAGCACGACGTAGCACCTCCACACGGAGGCTGGGGTGTGGCTGTCACAACGCCACCGATGCCAGCTCAGAACACAAAGGCTGAATAACTCCTGTGCCTGTTATACATGTGCATGCTAACTACGCACCATCCCAATGTCCATGGCTTAGACATTGAATACACTCAACAATGTAATCTTGCTTTTGTCAACATTTTGTTTTTCAAAATGAATCCTCTAGAGCCACGGTGTCAACACGCTTCACGCGGCGATGCTTCTAGTGGCAGAAGAGTGTTCTCCTTTGAGAGCTAGCCAACGCACGGCATGCCAGCCACAGAGGGAGCCGGGCCCCACATGTCAACACGCCGCAGAGCTACATGGTTTATACATGTGTGTTGTGTGTGTGTGGTTCTTTGGGTTACTTCACTCCCTGTGATGTTCCTGGTGTGCTTCCCTCTAAAGTGTGCGTTACGCCCGGCTCAGTGTTACGGCTGAGGCACTCGTTCAAAAGGCCCAAAGGTGGCAGTACCAGCACCAATCACTGGAGACTAAATACTTCATAAGCTGACATTACTGCAGGCTTGACAATCAATGTTTCTGATCAAATGAGCTTTTTCTGAAATAAAGACTGATAGAGTTATCACAACGAGTGCGAGAGGCATTCATTGTTTGGGGTTATTTCTTGAGCACATAACCCTTCGTGTAAAGAATAACAGACAGGTCTCCCTCCGAACAGCAGCCTGGTACCATCTGAGCTGGATCCACAACCAGTCAGAATAATACATCGCCTAAAGAAAGCTGTAGGAAGTCACTGCAACGCCTCTTCTTCACTGGAGCGCAGCGTGGAAGAACGTCTGACCAACTGGAGGGCTTCACCCCCACACACACACACACACACACACACACACACACACACTGCAACCCCGCTGCCCATGACCAATGCTGCTGCCACTCAGAACAAAGCCCTTCACATACACAAATCCATCAAACTGATTCCAGAACCAGAGGACAGCCCTAGGAAACATGAATACTCAGTGATCAGAGCGAGCTACTTACACAGGACTAGAGTTCAAAGAGCAGTGGTCCACCATCATCTCAGGGAGGAAGTCCAACTTAAAGGAAGCCATGACGCCAAGAGGTGTTTCCTTCTCCGTTGGACACAACAGGACAGCGGCACTAAACGGACGCACAGACCAGGTGATGGTGGTAAACTCCAGGTGGTGCACTTATTGGTAGGTCCCTGGCGAAGGGTGTAATAAGGGCAGTGCACAAAGGGAAGAGAAAAACAAACTAATGCACACGGAGACCCGTCCGGTGGAACACAGACACACACACACAGAGTGGCTGCACCGCCTTGGTTGCGATGGAGGAACAAATGACAGACAGAGTGACAGGCCTTCAGGTCGGCAGGTTCTGGGAAGGGGACTGACCGCTGCATGCAGACCACGGGGGCTGCTGGGATCACGGGGGCCAGAGGAGCAATGGCCAGTTGGGCTCCCACAATCAAAGTGCTGATGGTCCACGGCCTTTGTGAGCGTTTCTCCTAGGCCAGCAGATCTGGCTGCAGCGTCAGATAAACATGGTGTCAGATTGATGGTGATAAGGCCCAGTGCGCAGGGGGATGAAAGAGGGAGTGCATAGTACTCCCCAGCCAGTAGCTAATCCCTGGACTAGCCACACCAGGGGCTAACAATTAGGTTCCGGCCAGAGGGGGGGCCGTGTTTACCCTGTTGTCCTGCGGCCTGCAGGGGTGTGTGTGGGATTCATGTGTGTAAAAACAGAAGGAAGCCCATGTCAATGACTCTGGCTTTTGTCTCTGTGCGACCCACAGCACACACACACAGACCCCACACCTTCGCACTGAGATCAACTCTGCACTGACACCCGGCTTCAGGTGGCCGGTGGCTGGACTCGACCCCTTTGTTCCATCCACACTGGAGCCTTTTCATTCTGCAGCACAACCCAGGGAAGCACGGTGCTGATAAACAAAGTCTGTGAAATAACAAAACCATCTTTAAGATCTTTTCAGATAAATGAGATGGATAACTTTATCCCTTAAATGAGATGGATAACTGTATCCCTTAAATGAGATGGATAACTGTATCCCTTAAATGAGATGGATAACTTTATCCCTTAAATGAGATGGATAACTTTATCCCTTAAATGAGATGGATAACTTTATCCCTTAAATGAGATGGATAACTTTATCCCTTAAATGAGATGGATAACTGTATCCCTTAAATGAGATGGATAACTTTATCCCTTAAATGAGATGGATAACTTTATCCCTTAAATGAGATGGATAACTTTATCCCTTAAATGAGATGGATAACTTTATCCCTTAAATGAGATGGATAACTGTATCCCTTAAATGAGATGGATAACTTTATCCCTTAAATGAGATGGATAACTGTATCCCTTAAATGAGATGGATAACTTTATCCCTTAAATGAGATGGATAACTGTATCCCTTAAATGAGATGGATAACTGTATCCCTTAAATGAGATGGATAACTTTATCCCTTAAATGAGATGGATAACTTTATCCCTTAAATGAGATGGATAACTTTATCCCTTAAATGAGATGGATAACTTTATCCCTTAAATGAGATGGATAACTTTATCCCTTAAATGAGATGGATAACTTTATCCCTTAAATGAGATGGATAACTTTATCCCTTAAATGAGATGGATAACTGTATCCCTTAAATGAGATGGATAACTTTATCCCTTAAATGAGATGGATAACTTTATCCCTTAAATGAGATGGATAACTTTATCCCTTAAATGAGATGGATAACTTTATCCCTTAAATGAGATGGATAACTGTATCCCTTAAATGAGATGGATAACTTTATCCCTTAAATGAGATGGATAACTGTATCCCTTAAATGAGATGGATAACTTTATCCCTTAAATGAGATGGATAACTGTATCCCTTAAATGAGATGGATAACTTTATCCCTTAAATGAGATGGATAACTTTATCCCTTAAATGAGATGGATAACTTTATCCCTTAAATGAGATGGATAACTGTATCCCTTAAATGAGATGGATAACTTTATCCCTTAAATGAGATGGATAACTGTATCCCTTAAATGAGATGGATAACTGTATCCCTTAAATGAGATGGATAACTTTATCCCTTAAATGAGATGGATAACTTTATCCCTTAAATGAGATGGATAACTTTATCCCTTAAATGAGATGGATAACTGTATCCCTTAAATGAGATGGATAACTGTATCCCTTAAATGAGATGGATAACTTTATCCCTTAAATGAGATGGATAACTGTATCCCTTAAATGAGATGGATAACTGTATCCCTTAAATGAGATGGATAACTTTATCCCTTAAATGAGATGGATAACTTTATCCCTTAAATGAGATGGATAACTTTATCCCTTAAATGAGATGGATAACTGTATCCCTTAAATGAGATGGATAACTTTATCCCTTAAATGAGATGGATAACTGTATCCCTTAAATGAGATGGATAACTTTATCCCTTAAATGAGATGGATAACTTTATCCCTTAAATGAGATGGATAACTTTATCCCTTAAATGAGATGGATAACTGTATCCCTTAAATGAGATGGATAACTGTATCCCTTAAATGAGATGGATAACTGTATCCCTTAAATGAGATGGATAACTTTATCCTTAACCCAACCGTAACGGGGACCTGCTGCTTATCACAGCCTTATCTCCATGACAGCGCACATATTGTGATGGCTAGCACAACGTTGCAAACTCGTCCTGCCTTTGAATGGCGTACCGATGATGGTGTTGCAGCGTTATTCAAACTTGCAGTAGTGGAGGCCATATGATCACACCGCTGTGATGACAGACGATATGAGAAACACCGACACTGCACTTAGCGAAGCGTGCTCGCCCTCCATATCCGATCTGACGCTCTGCACTACAATAGGAGCTGTTGTTAGAAGAAGCAGAGTGGTCTATTCCTATATTTAAACAGGTTTGAACACAGGAAGTGGAATACTTATCATTACATCACGTCGTGCCTCTAGCTATTCAGTGGGAAGTATAAAGTTAGAGATGATGATCATAAAGACATTATAGCCTGTAGACTGTACAATGTGCCATGTTAGGCTTCTACTAAGTGTAAGCTAGTTGGATGGCAGTCTGAAGAGGAGTCCCACGTCCAATGGGGAGTGGGGCTCCCCTCCATCTTCCCACGGAGTGCAGAGGGGACCCTCTGCCGCTCTGAGAGGAAGCTGCTCTGACTATCTGGATGGAATGTTCCAGCACTGCTCCGAGTTTCCCAACAGGCCAGTTCGTCATGCGTCATGCAGGACCGTGAGGTTAATACCAACACACACACATCTCTGAGCAACAGTCACAACCCCCAGGCCTACTCCATTTGGAGTTTTGAGTTTGTTTTAAGCAATAACTACAACTCATTTGTAATGTAGCAAAGGAGTTGTATTAGTAAGACGCCATGACGATCAGCTATCAGACCATGCTACCTGGGAGGTCTCATTTGGCATTAGGTTACATTTGTACTTGCTGTGGCTGAGAGCTGTTGGTATGCATGTTGCTGTGTGCAGATGTACGGACCTGATATGGAGTGATGAAGAAATGAGTCCTAGAACCCAGACATGAGTTAGCATGTCAGCGCGTCGGGTTACGTCGCCTGAAGTCAGTGTTTTCTGAATTCGTTTTTTGATAAATGCCTAAAATAAGATATGTGGTTCACACAAGCTTAACAGATGTTCATGTTTTGTATTACATAAGTGGTAAATGTTGAAACCTTTTAGTGGTTGCTACAAGTTTAAATGATTCTACTAAAGGTCATCATGCTGAACATTAGCCGCCTTTAGCTTGGGAGTGGTGACGTGAGGTCCTGTGACCGTGCTGTAGTTTGTTTAGAACCGTTCAGTACATAACAGCACTTGGTGTGCTGCTAATATAAGAGATTCTTTTCTGTAATTTCCAACAAAAAAAAAAAAAAAAGGCTGAAAAATCTCAGAGCTTTTGTGGAGGGAGCCCTTGCTAACTCACGGTGGCTCCAATAATCTGTCAACACGTCCCTCTATTGACTGGGAGAGAGATACATGGCTGCATGGTGTGGGCAGGGGGTCCTGGGGGTCCACAGATTCTCCATAACCCCCCCAAATGGCTGTTGGAGCTTCTTACCCCCCTAGTGCCAAGTTGGAGACATCGGAGGTGGGGAGGGTGAGGTGGGGCTGTCCCGTCTGCTCTGGAGACGCATACAGGCTCTCAGGGTCCAGGCTGTCCATCGAGGGCCTCGCACTACGACTAATCACACACACACACACACACACACACACACACACACACACACACACACACACACACACACACACACACACACACACACACACACACACACACACACACACACACACACACACACACACACACACACACACACACACACACACACACACACACACACACACACACACACACACACACACACACACACACAACAAAGAAACACACCACAAATGTTTGCACATGTAATGAAGCTTAAGTGGAACACACATGTGAGAGCTGGGGGGTGGGTTATTTTGAATAAGGGTACATCACCACACCCCTGTGTCCTTTCAAAGTCGACAATACTATAAGGACCTCCTGAAGTAGACATTTTAACACAAGCCTTCCTTCTAAATTCAGATCATTCATGTTCATTTTGTGAAATATCCTTAAACGAGACGCCACAGCGATGACAGTAGTTTTCATCATCAGTGCCCAGTAAGAAGGTTCTGCCTGTATTTGACATTTGCATCGCTGTCGTTTAAAAGATTTGAAACAAATGTAGGTTTTGAATAAGCATCTGAATAGGGGTGTGACCAAGGTATTTGTGCCAAGACGAGGGCTCTGAATGTTTAGACGACTGTTGTTCCTCTCTGCGCTCTCTCACTATCTGTGTCAGCACCCGCCTACCTGCAGCTGTCCGTCACCTCTCTCCTGTCTGCGCTCTCTCACTATCTGTGTCAGCACCCGCCTACCTGCAGCTGTCCGTCACTCACCTCTCTCCTCTCTGCGCTCTCTCACTATCTGTGTCAGCACCCGCCTACCTGCAGCTGTCCGTCACCTCTCTCCTGTCTGCGCTCTCTCACTATCTGTGTCAGCACCCGCCTACCTGCAGCTGTCCGTCACTCACCTCTCACCTCTCTGCGCTCTCTCACTATCTGTGTCAGCACCCGCCTACCTGCAGCTGTCCGTCACTCACCTCTCACCTCTCTGCGCTCTCTCACTATCTGTGTCAGCACCCGCCTACCTGCAGCTGTCCGTCACCTCTCTCCTCTCTGCGCTCTCTCACTATCTGTGTCAGCACCCGCCTACCTGCAGCTGTCCGTCACTCACCTCTCTCCGCTCTCTCACTATCTGTGTCAGCACCCGCCTACCTGCAGCTGTCCGTCACTCACCTCTCTCCGCTCTCTCACTATCTGTGTCAGCACCCGCCTACCTGCAGCTGTCCGTCACCTCTCTCCTCTCTGCGCTCTCTCACTATCTGTGTCAGCACCCGCCTACCTGCAGCTGTCCGTCACTCACCTCTCTCCGCTCTCTCACTATCTGTGTCAGCACCCGCCTACCTGCAGCTGTCCGTCACTCACCTCTCTGCGCTCTCTCACTATCTGTGTCAGCACCCGCCTACCTGCAGCTGTCCGTCACTCACCTCTCTGCGCTCTCTCACTATCTGTGTCAGCACCCGCCTACCTGCAGCTGTCCGTCACTCACCTCTCTGCGCTCTCTCACTATCTGTGTCAGCACCCGCCTACCTGCAGCTGTCCGTCACCTCTCTCCACCCTGGTGGTTGGTTGGCTTTGTTGCAATATTTGGGCAAGTTGCGCCAGACTGAGAAGGGTTCAATCTTTTTACAGACAGACAACAATCCGATCAGGTTTGTGGTGTTAAATTAATGACTTCAAATCAACTGGTTCTCCTGCATTACTGAGCACCAAGTCCTTTGTTATCAGTTCAGACCACTTTAGAGCAAAAATGAAAACATGTTCGTCTTTAAAAAAGTTATCATACAATTTAAATCAGCATCTAGAGACCCATCAACACTCGCAACATTGTAATCTGTAAGGCCAAGTAGGACAGGTTTGAGACAGCCCTTTCTAAAGCTTCCCAGTCACAATGTAAATGAGGACTGATCTGTGATGACACTACAAGGATGTAGACTTCCTTCAGGAAAACATATGAGAGTGGAATCAGTTTGATCAGTCACTGTTTCTATATAACATCTCCACATTAATATACTGGCCTCTTCTCCTCCCATCTTGTAAAAGGTATGAAATAAGTAATACCAAAAAACCGATGGCCGTCACGTTAGCACATGTCACCTCTTTCTTTCAGAATGAGGCGAAAAGTATTAAAAGAGGTGAAAATCACTCCAAGTCTGGCCGTGTTGAGAACTGTGCATACACACAAGGGGAGTTAGTCGGTTCCGTAAGAGCCAGCATGCGGGACCGGCTACAAGGTGTTGGTGAGTAATACGAGTGTAATGTGTAACGTTAATGTACGCGACTCTGGGATTTCTAGTCTTTGTGGTTGCGTATTTTCCATAGTCTTATATTTCAACAGTTTTAAGACAAACTGTGACTTTTTGACATGGAAATGATTTTTTTAAGATTGACAAACATCATGTGTGTAATTCATGGCACAATTCAAACGGGATCGAAAGATGAGTTTCTCTCTCCATTGACTTCAATACATAATTTTTCAGAAATAAGGTCCCATGGGGCGGAAGTAGATGGGCGTGACTTCACCACTCTATACTACGAATCAGGATTTTCGTTTAGCAAGGTAACTTCAGGGATTTCCGGTCCTACGAAGCTGGTACACTTTTTAGCGGGCTAGATAACTTATGCTGAGCGGCTAGCCTGCTCTGGAGCAGGATAGGTTCCAAGATAAGAGATCGACTCAGTGAAAGCACCGCCTGCCAGAGGGGTGGACTCGAGTCACATGACTTGGACTCGAGTCACAAATGTGATGACTTGAGACTCGACTTGACAAAATCACACAACACTTGCGACTCGACTTGGACGTGAGCACCAATGACTCGGGACTCGAGCCTTCTGACTTGAGGTGACTTGATCATTTAATCCAGAGGTCTCCAACACGCCGACCGCGAGCTGCCGCTAGAAGAGCAGACTCCCGTCGGGGAGAGCAGACTCTCCAGCCGCTTCTACTCTTGCTGAGAATCCTTGCAGGCAGGGGCGGGTCTTTATTTAGCTTGGGCCACCATGCGGCCAATCATATGCGAGGACACACGAGGATCATACCATTATGTGAAAGAAGGGTGGGGGGCACAGCAGGTGTAGTGGCACAGGCCAGCTGCACAGAGCGACGGGGAGACGGATTTAAATGTAAGCGCGTCGGAAAAAGTCAAGAAATGAGCGAAAACCGAAAAAAGAAGCAGCACCTGCTGCTTTTCAGTGATACTGCAGAAAGCTAAGCTGAGTGCAGGATTTCTAAAATGAAAATAACCTTTTTTGGTTACTTTTTTTTGGTAACCACTCAGGATTTATTATCAGAGGTGGGAGAAGTTCAAATCTTGTACTTGAGTAAAGTACCAGAGTGTAGGAATACTCGGTTACAATAAAAAGTTCTGCGTTCAAAATGTTACAAGTAAAAGTACAAAAGTATTAGCATCAACATATAGTTAAAGTACCACCTGCAGAGGGATCTAGATGCAGGTGTTCTCTTCCCCATAGAGCCGCCTGGCTGCACATTATCCCTGGCATAAAGATAGATAGTGGGTCCCTCACAACATGTTGTACACAGTGGAAATAAACATTCTGTCACCTCTACAGCAGGGATCTTATCCACTAAACTCCCTCTGAATCAAACTGTCAGTAGCCTTACCTTACGGTCCCTCTTAAAATAGAAAAAACACGTTACTTTACCAGCAGAGAGAAAATGGATTATTAAATTATGAATGTGACTAATAAAGAGTGGTTTGATTATTACACTGAACACAAATATAAATGCAACACTTTTGTTTTTGCTCCCATTTTTCATGAGATGAACTCAAAGATCTAAAACATTTTCTATATACACAAAATAACAATTTCTCTCAAATATTGTTCACAAATCTGAAAAAATGTGTGATAGTGAGCACTTCTCCTTTGCCGAGATAATCCATCCCACCTCACAGGTGTGGCATATCAAGATGCTGAGTAGACAGCATGCTTATTGCACAGGTGTGCCTTAGGCTGGCCACAATAAAACAAGCGGCGAAGTGTTTAGAAAGTGTTTCGAACCAGCCTTTCAGCAGGGTCCTGTGAGGGACATGCTAACAGAGAGGAGTGACGGTGGCCACTTCCGGGTTTGGTAACATTCTCTTTAGCGTAACGTTACCGGGGCTGCTTCACGGCTCCTCAAACAGCTGACATCATACCCCACTGCTGTAAACCACAGCAACTCTAACATGACGTCATTTCATAAACACATTACTGTCATATTTAACTGCCGTTCAACCCATAACAGTAACAGTGGATACTACGCCGAGCTTTACACTCGCGCGAGCTTCATTATTAAGACAACAACTGACAGCTACACATTGGGACTGTTATGGTAACATTAGCTAGCTACAACAGCGTCTAATAATTTCAAACTTACCCGTGTTTCTACGCCACTGTTAATTTGACTTGTGCTTAAAACTAAATGTCGTGTTGGTCTGGTCAGCTTACAGTTTAACGCTAAGCATGCTGTCTCAGGAGAGAGGCGGGCTGCTACACTGGAGAAGTTGTGCTCTGTCACTTTAGGTTCAGCTAGCAGTCATCGTGTAAAATGGAAGTCTCTCTGAACCGTTACCACAGGGGGGGGGGGGGAGCAGAGCCAACATGATAAGGGCTATTTCCTTCAGCATAAGTTGTATTGACTTTATGTAGAGTTATACTTTAATGTTAAACATTGCGCATTACCTTTAATTGATTCGTAGTTGTCCTCAAAGGGAAGTGAAAGTGCACTTGACAGCTCCCTGAGTTAGAGTGGGACGTGGTACAGTCCAGACTAAGGAACAGCCTGATCATCTCCAGACAGTCTGTCCGGCTTCATGTTTTACTAAAAGATCAGATCACCTTTATTGATGGCCAGAAGGAAAATGTTGGTGTTGCAGCAGAGAAGATAAATACGTATCTTACATCGAGAAAGGTCAAAATAAAGAATACATTAATATAAAAGAGCCAAAACAAAAAAAAGTGTTATTAAATAGGAACTACAATAGAGCAATTAGACTCTAAATTGAAATGTAAGCATTATACAAGCAGTGTCCAACACCAGTTCAGTGTTCAGTGCAACATGTTATTATGCAGAAGCAACATCTTTACAAGAAAACACATGTACCAGCTAAAGTAATATTCAATATAAAAGTGAATTCTTCAGCACAAGAATTAAGTAAGTGAGTCATAAATAGCCAATCCCAAATGTGCCATGTGATCATTAAAAACTTAAACATAACTAAAAACATACAGCAGCTAATGTGGAGATGCACTACAAGTAGTGTTGTGTGCCTTTTCCTCCTGGATCCCGCGGTTAGGGTTGTCGATGCATTCTGTGCCAGCTTGTCCTTAAACCCTGAGCAGAGCCAGAGCTGCTCACGCTGAAACGAGTCTGTTTATGAACCTTTCCCAACACCTTGGCCAGACACCGAGGACACGAGACATGGTGCAGTGGCAATGGTTAGACCTCCAGTGAAACTAGTAAGCACGATGTCTTGAGCCAAACTCAGAGGCGCTGTCTCCGTCTGTGGTTGGACCTCAATCCCCTGCTATTTATGTACGTCATTTGCAGACAAACAATATACTTTTATGAAAATATGAATTTGATTGATGTTTGTGTATAAATGATGAACTCATGTTATGACAGAAGCGTGTGATGACTAGTCTGTGTGTGCTATGAGCCGACTTTGCCTACAGGGGTATTAGTCAGGAGGCACGATGTGCTTCAGAGCCAGAGTACTTGGACTCATCCCACAGAGGGGACATGGACAGGACCTTCACATGAAAGGTCAATGTGTTCGGGCCAGGGAGCTGCAGAGCAGGTCATCACGGTGAATGGTTAGCCACTTTACAAAGTGTGTGGGAAGTATGTTTCTGATGTTCATGATTGTGCCTCTGAACACGGTCTGTGAACAGGCACCATGTCATTCATGAAGACAATCCACTCACGATGAGAAGGACGTGTATTACATGTTACTTGTTAGACGCTTCCATACTCAGTATGTGTACCCCACAGGAGCACTTTGGGGCGAAGGGTCCCAGGGACTCAACGACATGCTGACTGCAGCGGGGTTTGAACCTGTGACCCCTGGTCCCAACGCCACAAGCCGCCTGTATGTTCCACAGGTGTCCCTCCACATAATGCTTGCCTCTAACATATGACCTTGCATCATGTCACAGCTGGCATATTGAGGGTAAATCATTCTTATAATACTTCTAACATTGTTCTTAATATTCAAAACGCAAGTGATTGCATCCCAAGACAATTAACAAAGCATGTTATGTAGCCAATCACAGAAGCCGAACATACATATATACACTTGTACAAAGTGTTGTCTTTACCAGTGTGAGTTCATGTGAGCGGATGCAGTCTCCAGCTGTCGGACCGTGGAGCTAGCATGCTCACAAGGCTCATGTTTGAAGGGAAATGGGTTTTCTGTCTTAGTTCTAATAGAAACAAACACTTCCTGAAATAAATCAGCAGCAATATCATTTATTGCAATAAAAGCAAAGTATAGCTCAACTATCCAGACGTCTCCAACAGACAGAGTAACACAGTGAATCCCAGCAGCCGATACGTGCAGTGTTCATATGCAGAGGCAGCCTCATGACGCAGAGTCCTCTCTCATGTCCTTTGCGTCTCCTCCATGCTTCCTGCTGATGAACTGTGCGCTGGTGAGGTCACAGGCTGACTTCCTGTGCAGGTAGCCGTTATAGAAGTCCCCTGCCGTCAGCCTCTTCTTCAGGACCACCGACCTGAAGCCCACCCAGCCGTCCTGCAGCAGGGAGCACACGTTAACACAGAGTGAAGGACTTCATCACATTGTTCAGCTTCAAGGCGAAGGGGAACAGCTGCCAGCGACTGAGAGGACACATGTGTGAGTTTGTTATCATTATAAATACATCACTGCGAGCTCACAATCTGACCCGGTGTTTGTGACAACCACACAATATATACTTTCCCATTACTCCCGTCACCTGACCGCTGCCTCCTCGTGTGCAGCATGCATTGGACCTCCGGCGTCTAGCGGCTTCTTCAGCTCCTTCTCGATAACACATTTAGTGTCCTCTGAAGTGCTGAACACCCAGTTTGCTCCTGTAAGTTTGAACTAACCCTGCTTTCTGAATCACGGCCCGGAGCATTCCGAACATCGCTGAATACAACATGTGTGACTTTGTGATTGTGTTTCAGTCCTTGAAACTGGGGAATTACATAAGTGCTGCAAACTCAAATTGAATAGAGTGACTGCAGCCAGGACGGCCTGATGTTGAAACACTTCCTGTTGTAACCACTAGGTGTCACGATTGCCATGGCAGCAGTAACAAGAAAGCAAACCGAGGACTCTGGCCGTTTCTCAATGTAGAGTATACTTGCTGCAGAGCCACTATTTCAAGTATTCTACGAGTTGAGTGGCGCCGAATGCTGGGCGTTTAACATGCATTCAAACAGTCCTTCGGAGCCACTACGTAGTACGTAGTGTACTGAAATAGTGGCTCTGCAGCAGCTCTACTCGACTAGAGACGCTAGTCGGGTGTGTCTGTTTCATTTGCCAAGAGTCCATGCTCTGATGGAAAAACATAAAGAAAAAAACATTTGTGAACTTATTGAAATAAATATATAATAAATGATGTTCATTTTTCCATTGGAGAGATCATCATATTGTTTAAAGAGGATCCTGGTGAGGCTGTGAGGGACTGAGCCCAAAGAGCACTCTGGGTAAGAGCCCAATCAGAACTCACATGTGGTTAGCGCACACATTGTGACGACTGCTGCTCTGTGTGTTCCGTGCGTGTATTAAGCGTGGCTCTTCGTATCGAGGACTCTTTGATGCAGTCCTTAAGCCGGACAGAGGGAGTCTGCAGTCAGCTGCTCAGTCACACACTGAAGCTTCACCTTTCCTTCCAATGCTACGTGGCCATGCTGCACACTCCACACCATGTACCAAAAGGCTTTACAGACATTATTTGATGGACATTTGGACATTATGTCAAAACACAAATAGAAATATAGCAATACAACTGTGCAGTAAAGAGGACAGGTGTGTGAGGGGACACACCTTGCAGCTCACAGCCAGAGTGTTGGACTCCTTCTGGTAGCTCACTGAGCCGGGGGCCGCCCTGCTCCCCTCACCTGCAGACAGAGGGGCCATGACACACCACAACACACTCTTCAGAGAGAGAGAACACAACATATTCGGCTACACTCGCAGACTGGTTCAACTCATGCTGTGCATGAACAAAGCACGGCAACTCTGTGTGCATCGTGTTGCTGAAAAGAAGCCTGATAGAAGATCACAGGGAGCAGACATTAATGTCCACATTATTATTCATCGGTATACATTTGATCTGTATATCAAATACACTTTAAATGCTCACTACTGATTGGCTACAGTAGTTTGACACTGCAGCGAACAGAACACGATGAGAGGACTGAATGACCCGTGTATCACATCGAGCTCTCTCTCAGCACGGTCAAGTGGAGGAGCAGAACCACGTGGAGCAGTCACTCTGGTATTCAACGGTTCACGCCAACAGCGTTGTGATGTGTACTTCTTCTCGGCAGAAGCAGCACGTGTGTCTGCCTTCTCCAGGGGAGAGCACAGACCCACTGCATCATCCAGGAAGCCAATGCTCCAACAGGATGACCCACACCTACCTGATGATGAAACGTGACATCGTCCCACAAAGCCCAGCAGAGTGAGGGTCCGGCCCCTCCAGGTGGTCCTCAGAGGGATCTGGTGGAGGAGAAGCATCATCAGACACATGCAGCGTGCCTCATCCCTCCCTCAAAGCCTACGTGTCTGCATGGTTCAATACCCGGGAGCCGATGGCGCACTGCAGCCAGCCGATCTGATCGCAGGTCTGCTCCTCCCACTGCACCCAGCTCATGGAGGCACTGACCTTGGGCGCTGTGTTTGGGAGTGAGCGTGTCAGTACCAACAGGTCCATGGAGCACGCTGTGTCTGTGTGGTTCAGAGCTACGTACCAAAGGTGCCCCCGCTCCGGCTCTGCTCTCTCCGATGAGCTATCCTCTCGGGCAGGGTCCTCAGGGTGTCGAGCAGCTGCAACACAAACACACCGTCAGCTTGCTGCGAGCAGACGGACCCCCACACGCTCAGCACACCCACCAGCTGGGCTCCTTTGGAGGAGAGGGCCGCTTCCAGCTGGTCTGCCGTGCAGCCTTCAGGGACCTGATGGAGCTCCTGCTGGAGGAGGGGGCCCACATCAAACCTGGGGGGGGGGGACATTCTTAGTGTCTGTGTGATGGCAGATGGGCAGATGGGGGGGTGTAGGACCAGGGCTTTGCCCTCGGGGTACCTGTGAGGGCGGATCTGGATGATGGAGACCCCCGTCACAGCATCACCATGCATGATGGTGTGGAAGATGGGGGCCGGGCCCCTCCACCTGGGCAGCAGGCTGGGGTGGACGTTCAGAATCCCACTGCAGAGCACACACACTTTATAAACAGGTACACACACACACACACACACTTTATAAACAGGTACACACACCACACACACTTTATAAACAGGTACACACACCACACACACACTTTATAAACAGGTACACACACCACACACACACTTTATAAACAGGTACACACCACACACACACACTTTATAAACAGGTACACACCACACACACACTTTATAAACAGGTACACACCACACACACACACACACTTTATAAACAGGGACACACCACACACACACTTTATAAACAGGTACACACCACACACACACTTTATAAACAGGTACACACCACACACACACTTTATAAACAGGTACACACCACACACACACACACACTTTATAAACAGGTACACACCACACACACACTTTATAAACAGGTACACACCACACACACACTTTATAAACAGGTACACACCACACACACACTTTATAAACAGGTACACACCACACACCACACACACACACACACACACACACACACTTTATAAACAGGTACACACCACACACACACACACTTTATAAACAGGTACACACCACACACACACACTTTATAAACAGGTACACACCACACACACACACACTTTATAAACAGGTACACACCACACACACACACACTTTATAAACAGGTACACACCACACAGCTGGAATATTAATTAAGAAAACATTATTTGTAATGCCTTTAGATAATAAACATCATCACATTCCAGGAGCTTAAAGAGGGACTAACCTGGGAATTCATTTAACCCGTCTTTTATTTTGTTAATGTTATTGATACTAGGGTAATTCTTTTTTTTTCTTGTTTAAAAAAATCTGTTACTCATAACTTCTTCTAGTTTTGAAATGATCATACAAATTGAAACATTATCTAAAAAGTATTCTTACAAAATGCAATAATTGTATGTTCAGATGAAGGCTATGATATGAGTAAATAATAAAAGTATTATTATCTATAGCAAGTTTTGTCTTGGCCATCATTTATAATAATAATGGCCCAAATGTAAAGTTAAATCTATTAAAGACGTGTCCACTGAGATCTCTGTTACTTTAGAATCAGAATATCTCTACAGCCATCATCATACTTAGGTATTCCATCTCCGAGGCTTCAGTGCAGGACAACGTTAAGAGGCCAGAGACACCAAACTGAAGGCTTTCATTCAGGGGGGCACTCTTCAGGTTTAGCTACATCACATGAAAGCAGCTCACTGTGGGAACTTGTTGATGAGCTTCTCGGGGAGCAAACAGCCGAAGGACACCACCACCCCCACATCAAACTGTCCATCCACAGGGTGGGGGGGCCAGCTGTGGACTGGGAGCTGGTTCTGTAGAGCGAACCTCTTCACCGGGACGTCCCCGGCAGAGCCACCACCTCAAGGGTCTCCACCACCCCCTCCACTGGAGCTCCTACACATTACATGGAGGTTGTGAACATTTCATCACTAAATTCTTTTTTTTCCTACAAGCTACAACACTTCAAGTGTGGTTCACAGATACGTGGACAAGCTCCATTTTTTTCTGCAAGTGCTCACATCAGGTTTTACACGCTCTCGCATTTTGCACCATATCTACCTTCATACAGGACTCACCTGTTGGATGTGAGCACTTTCAGAGACTCCACAGCGAAGTGGTCTGAGCCGAAGAACAGCAGCCTCCAGGGGGGTCCGGAGGAGGAGAGCCTGCTTGCCGCGGGCCTCCCCCCGGCCCGCAGGCAGCGCAGCGCCGCGGTCCTGCCCAGCAGCCACATCCTGACAGCGGCTCCGCTCACTGCGACATGTCTCCAGGGTCAGGGCGGGCTTTGGCTACGTTTCTGTCACTGTTGTTAGTTTGTCCTAAATGTGTGTATAGGACGCCGCCATGTTTTCCACTACACTTCCGCCTGCGTCTTCTTCTTCTTCTCTTGCTTTTCTTCTACTTCTTCTTTAGTGTTTATTAGCGGTTGGCAAACCAACTTTTAGGTGCATTACCGCCACCAACTGGACTGGAGTGTGGACAAGAGACTATGCAAAAAACATTAAACAAAAGAAAACAAAGCAAAGAACCAAAACTCTAGATTATTTTAAATGTATCAATTTATCTTAGAAACGTAATAATCTCACAATACATATTGCCTGATTGTTCCCCCTAACAGCCCTGATAGCGACAAGTCATGGAATGTTGCTTTCTTGAGTGTCTGGAAAAGCACATTTCTCTGAGTACTATATTTCCTGCAAAGCCGTAACACATCCTCAACAGTTACAACAGTGTACAATTCTCCGTTATCCAATGGGAATGGACGCTCACATTGCCTTTAAGGGCAGCCGAAATAAACGAATGCCGTGCTTCCATGAGCGTCACATCCCGACGCAGATGGGAATACATTGCAATCAGTTGAAAGCTATTTGCGTCCCTTTATGACGCTGAAGGAGCCTAGGAGCGTCACAATTGGACGCCACGGACACTGACCAAACGTCGCTATTGGACGCTTAGGGAGTGAGAGTGTGTTGTGCTGAGTGGAACTTCTATGTCTATGTTCATACTTCTGAGTGTTTGTTTGGCCAGAATATCCACCTGTTGAGCCTCCACACCAACATGAGCAGGAACCAGAGGAAACGAGTTGCTATGCCTTTGTTTTGCATTTTATACAAAATTAGAAATATTTCATTTCTTATGTCCATTCTAGATGAAGATCTGCCTGATCGTATACTCGATAATGCTGAAAAGCTGTCAGATGCAATTATACTGTTACGTATTTCTTTCTCCTCTATCCATTTCAATGCCAACAACTCTGTGGTGTACACTGACACATGGTCTGTTACCCTTTTCTCTATATGTGTATTACTCACTGGGATATAAGCTGCTGCCCCTGCACGCCCTGTCTCTGGATCGTTGGAGCCATCTGTAAATATGATTGTTGAGTCTGAGTGATATCTTGCAAAGTGATTCTGGACTATGCGCCATACTGGTAGTTCTTTCTTTTCCTTGAACTCCTCTCGTATATTGAGGTCTTTGGCAATGGGAACAACCAGGGTGGAATGGACGAGATCGGAGCTGTGGGGCAATACTGTATTTGATTCAAACCTCTACTTGCTGCTTTAACATCGCCAATCCATCCAACACTTGTTAAATGTGACTCATCGTGCTCCCAGCAGTCTTTCAAGATACTTTTCGCAGGATGACTATCACTGTGCCCTGAAGGTTTACCCAGTATGCAACATTAACTTCACTCTTCTTATCCTTCAAGGCATTTCTCCCATTTCCACCTGCATTGCTGACACTGGAGATGTTTTAAAAGCTCCACTGCATATCCTCAGGGCCTGAGCTTGTAGGACATCCAGCTTTTTAAGGTTTGATTCTGCTGCTGCCATGAACGCTACACACCCATCATCGAATACAGGTCTCACGAGTGCCCAATATACATTCAGAAGTGATGACCTACTCGCTCCCCACTCCTGTCCCGCCAAACACCGAAGTACACTGTTGACCTTTTTACATTTATTTTGAACCTTTCCTATATGACTGCTCCATGTAGCTTTCCGTCAAACCAAACACCAAGACATCTTATTGTATTAACCTGTTCAAGAGGTTGCTCTTACAATTTTAACGATATAGGAGCAATGTTATGGCGTTTGTAAAACAAATGACCTGCGTCTTAGCTACTGACAGTTTGAATCCACATTTATTTGTCCATTTCTCCACTTCAACTATTGCAGCTTGTATTGTCTTTCCAACATGTGCTACATTGCAGCCTTTGGCCCAGAAAGCCCCATCATCTGCATACAAAGATTTCCCCACCCTTGGATGAACTTGATTAAAAATGTCATGTTATATTGAACAGCAACGGACTGCACACACTGCCTTGCGGAGTACCATTTTCCACAGCATAAACACTTGAATATTCTGCACCTACTCTTACTGTATTTTCCTGTCCAGTAAAACATTCATAACCCAATTATATGCTTTACCACCATTTCCCAATGATTAGAACTTGATTAGTAGTCCTTCCTTCCAGAGCATGTCATAAGCCTTTTCAACATCAAAGAAGACTGCAGTCACTACTTCCTTGTTGGTCTGTGCTTTCCTGATGTCTGATTCTCAGCACAATATAGAATCCATTGTGTTCCGACCCCTCTGGAACCCACTTTGATATGGGGACAACAGAGCGTTACTTTCTAAGATATACGTTAACCTTTCTGTAACCATTCCTCTCCATGATTTTGCACAAATGAGATGTCAGGGCAACAGGCCTGTAGCTAGATGGGTCTGAAGGGTCTTTCCCTGGCTTCAGGATGGGCACTATTATCGCTTGTTTCCACACTGAAGGAAGTTGGCCAGAATCCCACACCCTATTAAACAACCTTAACACAATGACTAGAGTGTTATCTGTCATGTGTTCCAGCATTTTGTAACAAACACCATCTTTCCCAGGAGTGGTTTGGCGCAACCCAGTCTCACGGCATTTCGTGTTCACCAACACGATTTTTAATCTATTGATTCGTGTTCACCATCACGATTTGCCCCTTTTTTTCGTGTTGCACAGCACGATTTTAAAAGCAATGTATTTCTACTGGTAACGTGTTTCGTGCCTGCAGGCTGCAGCACGTCTTTTTCTCCGGTCGGGTCGTGGAAGACCGGAAGCTGTGTGGTTCATAAAAACATGTTCTTACTCAATATCAAGCCACAATTATTGCTTTATTTTAAATCGTATAATTTCGGACTTTTGTTGCCGTCTGTGAGGAAAATAAATGGGGCTCAGAGCCTCAGGATACTGAAATCTGTATTTTTAAATATTTTGTTCCTTCTAATTTGTTATTCTTTTCAAAATAACACACTGTTATTTACTCACCAATAACACACAATTATCCTTGCTTTTATTTATTGGTTTAATTCCATAATCTCGGGCTTTTTTGGTGTCCGTCAGGAACTGAATTTCAAAATAAAAATAACCGGAAACAGACGTAGGCCTATAAGGGACATTTCGAGCATCATTGCGATTGTCAACATTTCTGAGTTTTGGATGGCCGAAGACACTACACTACCCATAATCCCCAGCTATCTGTTTAGGACTACAGTTCCCGTAAAGTTACGCAGAGCGTCAAAACAGCTGTGTGAAATGGAAAACCACGCCAGACTATCCAAAACTGGAATCGAACACCCCTCCAGAACTACACATGCTGGCTATTGTTTTTCGCAAAATGTTCGTATGGAACGTCTCTACTGAACGTTTTCGTTTTTCCCACAATTAGAAGTTGCCATTATTAAACACATTGGTGTTATCAAATGTAAAACATATAATTAATAAATGGGTGAAAATCACTTGTGTCCATAATGCGCAGCATTATATTAATGCCATATACCCACATGACAGCTCATTGCTACTTTGTAATTCTACTCCACTACAATTCAGAGGTTAACCTGGTATTTTTACTCCACTGCATTATTTGAGTTACTTTGCAGATTCTGATTAATCATGTGGAATATAAACAACCCTTAAATCAGACTTTAGTTACACCTGAGTAAAATTCAGGTAAGGTGATTGTCAAGTGCCAACAATCAGGAGAGATATTTGATAGTTGGTGCTTGAGAAGACTAAACATGTATCTGCAATTGACATGAATGGAAACAAGTAATAAAGTATATTCATTACTCGTTATTCTCTACTAATAGTTAATTAAAGACTGTATATTATGGCTATTTTTCACATCCCTTTCAAGATTTTCAAAGGTTTATTGACATATCATACACTCTACGGTGTAGTTATGCAATGAATGAAAACTTGGGTCACAGGTTCCTCAACAGTGCATTACAAGACATCTATCAATATGTGTACCTCCACCATTAAACTGTCATATTCTGCACATTTCTTATTCTATCTACATACATAAGAGTATAATTAATGTGTATAATATCAGTTAAAATAAGTGCTTCAACATTTAACATTGCAGGAAAGCAATATATTAGACGTTAATTACTTTGTCAGGCTTAATATTTAATATTTAATATTTAAATAAAGGTTAATCCGTTTTTCTGTTTTGCACCTCCTCCTATTAATATCTGTGTACATCCTGCACTAAACTGTTTTATTGTAGAGATCACTTATAGTATCTTCTTGATTTTTTATATTCTTTATTTCTATATTTATACTTCTTTCCCCCTATGAAAGTATGTACTCTTAATATTTTTTTAATCAAATATAACACATAAAAACAATAATTAATAACGTGCTTTAACCACTAGGAGGTGCACACAAGGTGCACACAGCCATAATAACTTTGTATTATTAGTGTGTATGTACAACATCTGAAGATGTATAGTTTTATGCATTCTTTCACATCATTTTACAGCATATTGCTATACTATTTCAGACTCAGTATTTACATTCTTACATTCAAAGAAAATCAGTAATATCTTTAAAAACTACAGTCCTTTTCTATCAGCTGTGCACCGTTATGGTGTAAATATAACCTATCTATGATTAGATCAAATGTAAAAGTCAGCCGAATTAGTGTTGATACTGCAAGGAGACGTATTGTGTGAAGAGAAATTGAATGTTGTTTAATTGTTGATATATTTATGATCCACGTCAAGTATTCAGTTTCGGCGACATTCCTTCCAGTTTTCCAAAGGTCTTCTCATCAGGGCGCTATAAATAAAGAACTACGGCAGATCTGTAATATGTAATGCAGCCGAACCGTGTATTACAATGCCGTTATGTGATGACTTTCAAAGAGAAAAGCAAGAGCACTCGGAATTAAGTATTATTTTATACTTTTAAAATGTTTTCCGGATTTCATATAATATAAACACACAAATCCCAGCATGCATTGCGGCTAACACATCCAATCAGCGAGCTTAAAACCATAGCTGAGGATCTTGGGTAATCGCTCGAAATGCCTGTCTGTTTCCGGTTATATTTATTTTGAAATTCAGTTCCTGACGGACGCCAAAAAGCCCGAGATTATGGAATTAAACCAATAAATAAAAGCAAGGATAATTGTGTGTTATTGGTGAGTAAATAACAGTGTGTTATTTTGAAAAGAATCAAAAAGATTTAAAAAATACAGATTTCAGTATCCTGAGGCTCTGAGCCCCATTTATTTTCCTCACAGACGGCAACAAAAGTCCGAAATTATACGATTAAAATAAAAGCAATAACTGTGGCTTGATATTGAGTAAGAACATGTTTTTATGAACCACACAGCTTCCGGTCTTCCACGACCCGACCGGAGAAAAAGACGTGCTGCAGCTTGCAGGCACGAAACACGTTCCCAGTAGAAATACATTGCTTTTAAAATCGTGCTGTGCAACACGAAAAAGGGGCAAATCGTGTTGGTGAACACGAATCAATAGATTAAAAATCGTGTTGGTGAACACGAAATGCCGTGAGACTGGGTTGTTTGGCGAGCAGGTTTGCTCTTCTCAACTCAAAACATACTAATGCAGGTCCAACTGATCTCCTAACACTTCTACTCTATCCAATATTCTCGGGTTTTCCATTCGTGTATTATTCTGCACTGCCTGGCTTCCTCTGTAAGGTTATCTGAACTATGAACTTTCCTAAATGTTTGAGCTAGAAGTTCCGCCTTTCCTACGTTTGTGACAGCCATTTTGTCCCCTCTGCTCAAAACTGGCAACTCATAATTCCTTCGAATTCCCCCCATTCTCCTAATCATGCCCCAAACACTGCAAGCTGTACTTCTCTTCCAATACTATTGCAATATTGCCTCCAAAAAGTGCGTTTTTGCGTTCTTATTGTTCTCCTCACTATAGCCTGGGCCCTTTTACCCTGATTCAAAGCTTCCTGAGAATGGAGTTGTTTGAGTTGCCTGAATGCTTTATTCCTGTCTTTAATGGATTCACTGCATTCACCGTTCCACCAGGGTACACTCTTGGTGCGCCTAACTCCTGCACTTTCTGGAATTGTTTCTTTAGCTGAATGAATGATAACCTTAACCAGCTCATCATTGCATTTATTTATATCATCATTTTCCTCTTGAAGTGTTTTACATCTATTCGTACTTACAACTTGGAAGGCATCCCAATCAGCCTTTCCCAGTTTCCATCTAGGACTTTTCTTTTCCTTTTCAAACCTTATGTTGGTCCCAACTTTAGTCATTACCGGATAATGATCGCTGCCCACTGTAGTATGCTTCACCACATTCCATGTACTTATACCTGCTAAAGCACTAGATACAAATGTCGAGTACTGTTTCTATATTCTTCGTGCAATTATATCGTGTTCCTTCTCCAGTGTTAATGCACACTAGCCCGAGGTCATCTATAATTCCTCAACTACTGCCCCATTTGCATCTGTGCTCCTGCTTCCCCATAGCGAGCTATGGGAGCTAAACCCCCCCACCATATGACTTTGTTGCAGTGACCCCCCAGCACCCTACCAACAGCTTCCGATTGAGTAGCATCCAACCGAGCTTTAAAAACATTTAGTGGCACCAGATTGCTCAGTTTTCCTTTTTTCATTGAGTTTCTTACTTCTGTATCTCCATAAACTGAACTCTACTAACAGTGACAGACACGATTAGAGTAAACAAAGCCTTTAATATTATAGGACAATAGCAAAACAAACAATAAAACAATCAATTACTTTGATCACCTTTATTGATGGCCAGAAGGAAAATGTTGGTGTTGCAGCAGAGAAGATAAATACGTATCTTACATCGAGAAAGGTCAAAATAAAGAATACATTAATATAAAAGAGCCAAAACAAAAAAAAGTGTTATTAAATAGGAACTACAATAGAGCAATTAGACTCTAAATTGAAATGTAAGCATTATACAAGCAGTGTCCAACACCAGTTCAGTGTTCAGTGCAACATGTTATTATGCAGAAGCAACATCTTTACAAGAAAACACATGTACCAGCTAAAGTAATATTCAATATAAAAGTGAATTCTTCAGCACAAGAATTAAGTAAGTGAGTCATAAATAGCCAATCCCAAATGTGCCATGTGATCATTAAAAACTTAAACATAAAGCAGCTAATGTGGAGATGCACTACAAGTAGTGTTGTGTGCCTTTTCCTCCTGGATCCCGCGGTTAGGGTTGTCGATGCATTCTGTGCCAGCTTGTCCTTAAACCCTGAGCAGAGCCAGAGCTGCTCACGCTGAAACGAGTCTGTTTATGAACCTTCCCAACACCTTGGCCAGACACCGAGGACACGAGACATGGTGCAGTGGCAATGGTTAGACCTCCAGTGAAACTAGTAAGCACGATGTCTTGAGCCAAACTCAGAGGCGCTGTCTCCGTCTGTGGTTGGACCTCAATCCCCTGCTATTTATGTACGTCATTTGCAGACAAACAATATACTTTTATGAAAATATGAATTTGATTGATGTTTGTGTATAAATGATGAACTCATGTTATGACAGAAGCGTGTGATGACTAGTCTGTGTGTGCTATGAGCCGACTTTGCCTACAGGGGTATTAGTCAGGAGGCACGATGTGCTTCAGAGCCAGAGTACTTGGACTCATCCCACAGAGGGGGACATGGACAGGACCTTCACATGAAAGGTCAATGTGTTCGGGCCAGGGAGCTGCAGAGCAGGTCATCACGGTGAATGGTTAGCCACTTTACAAAGTGTGTGGGAAGTATGTTTCTGATGTTCATGATTGTGCCTCTGAACACGGTCTGTGAACAGGCACCATGTCATTCATGAAGACAATCCACTCACGATGAGAAGGACGTGTATTACATGTTACTTGTTAGACGCTTCCATACTCAGTATGTGTACCCCACAGGAGCACTTTGGGGCGAAGGGTCCCAGGGACTCAACGACATGCTGACTGCAGCGGGGTTTGAACCTGTGACCCCTGGTCCCAACGCCACAAGCCGCCTGTATGTTCCACAGGTGTCCCTCCACATAATGCTTGCCTCTAACATATGACCTTGCATCATGTCACAGCTGGCATATTGAGGGTAAATCATTCTTATAATACTTCTAACATTGTTCTTAATATTCAAAACGCAAGTGATTGCATCCCAAGACAATTAACAAAGCATGTTATGTAGCCAATCACAGAAGCCGAACATACATATATACACTTGTACAAAGTGTTGTCTTTACCAGTGTGAGTTCATGTGAGCGGATGCAGTCTCCAGCTGTCGGACCGTGGAGCTAGCATGCTCACAAGGCTCATGTTTGAAGGGAAATGGGTTTTCTGTCTTAGTTCTAATAGAAACAAACACTTCCTGAAATAAATCAGCAGCAATATCATTTATTGCAATAAAAGCAAAGTATAGCTCAACTATCCAGACGTCTCCAACAGACAGAGTAACACAGTGAATCCCAGCAGCCGATACGTGCAGTGTTCATATGCAGAGGCAGCCTCATGACGCAGAGTCCTCTCTCATGTCCTTTGCGTCTCCTCCATGCTTCCTGCTGATGAACTGTGCGCTGGTGAGGTCACAGGCTGACTTCCTGTGCAGGTAGCCGTTATAGAAGTCCCCTGCCGTCAGCCTCTTCTTCAGGACCACCGACCTGAAGCCCACCCAGCCGTCCTGCAGCAGGGAGCACACGTTAACACAGAGTGAAGGACTTCATCACATTGTTCAGCTTCAAGGCGAAGGGGAACAGCTGCCAGCGACTGAGAGGACACATGTGTGAGTTTGTTATCATTATAAATACATCACTGCGAGCTCACAATCTGACCCGGTGTTTGTGACAACCACACAATATATACTTTCCCATTACTCCCGTCACCTGACCGCTGCCTCCTCGTGTGCAGCATGCATTGGACCTCCGGCGTCTAGCGGCTTCTTCAGCTCCTTCTCGATAACACATTTAGTGTCCTCTGAAGTGCTGAACACCCAGTTTGCTCCTGTAAGTTTGAACTAACCCTGCTTTCTGAATCACGGCCCGGAGCATTCCGAACATCGCTGAATACAACATGTGTGACTTTGTGATTGTGTTTCAGTCCTTGAAACTGGGGAATTACATAAGTGCTGCAAACTCAAATTGAATAGAGTGACTGCAGCCAGGACGGCCTGATGTTGAAACACTTCCTGTTGTAACCACTAGGTGTCACGATTGCCATGGCAGCAGTAACAAGAAAGCAAACCGAGGACTCTGGCCGTTTCTCAATGTAGAGTATACTTGCTGCAGAGCCACTATTTCAAGTATTCTACGAGTTGAGTGGCGCCGAATGCTGGGCGTTTAACATGCATTCAAACAGTCCTTCGGAGCCACTACGTAGTACGTAGTGTACTGAAATAGTGGCTCTGCAGCAGCTCTACTCGACTAGAGACGCTAGTCGGGTGTGTCTGTTTCATTTGCCAAGAGTCCATGCTCTGATGGAAAAACATAAAGAAAAAAACATTTGTGAACTTATTGAAATAAATATATAATAAATGATGTTCATTTTTCCATTGGAGAGATCATCATATTGTTTAAAGAGGATCCTGGTGAGGCTGTGAGGGACTGAGCCCAAAGAGCACTCTGGGTAAGAGCCCAATCAGAACTCACATGTGGTTAGCGCACACATTGTGACGACTGCTGCTCTGTGTGTTCCGTGCGTGTATTAAGCGTGGCTCTTCGTATCGAGGACTCTTTGATGCAGTCCTTAAGCCGGACAGAGGGAGTCTGCAGTCAGCTGCTCAGTCACACACTGAAGCTTCACCTTTCCTTCCAATGCTACGTGGCCATGCTGCACACTCCACACCATGTACCAAAAGGCTTTACAGACATTATTTGATGGACATTTGGACATTATGTCAAAACACAAATAGAAATATAGCAATACAACTGTGCAGTAAAGAGGACAGGTGTGTGAGGGGACACACCTTGCCAGCTCACAGCCAGAGTGTTGGACTCCTTCTGGTAGCTCACGTGAGCCGGGGGCCGCCCTGCTCCCCTCACCTGCAGACAGAGGGGCCATGACACACCACAACACACTCTTCAGAGAGAGAGGAACACAACATATTCGGCTACACTCGCAGACTGGTTCAACTCATGCTGTGCATGAACAAGCACGGCAACTCTGTGTGCATCGTGTTTGCTGAAAAGAAGCCTGATAGAAGATCACAGGTAGCAGACATTAATGTCCACATTATTATTCATCGGTATACATTTGATCTGTATATCAAATACACTTTAAATGCTCACTACTGATTGGCTACAGTAGTTTTGACACTGCAGCGAACAGAACACGATGAGAGGACTGAAATGACCACGTGTATCACATCGAGCTCTCTCTCAGCACGGTCAAGTGGAGGAGCAGAACCACGTGGAGCAGTCACTCTGGTATTCAACGGTTCACGCCAACAGCGTTGTGATGTGTACTTCCTTCTCGGCAGAGAAGCAGCACGTGTGTCTGCCTTCTCCAGGGGAGAGCACAGACCCACTGCATCATCCAGGAAGCCAATGCTCCAACAGGATGACCCACACCTACCTGATGATGAAACGTGACATCGTCCCACAAAGCCCAGCAGAGTGAGGGTCCGGCCCCTCCAGGTGGTCCTCAGAGGGATCTGGTGGAGGAGAAGCATCATCAGACACATGCCAGCGTGCCTCATCCCTCCCTCAAAGCCTACGTGTCTGCATGGTTCAATACCCGGGAGCCGATGGCGCACTGCAGCCAGCCGATCTGATCGCAGGGTCTGCTCCTCCCACTGCACCCAGCTCATGGAGGCACTGACCTTGGGCGCTGTGTTTGGGAGTGAGCGTGTCAGTACCAACAGGTCCATGGAGCACGCGCTGTGTCTGTGTGGTTCAGAGCTACGTACCAAAGGTGCCCCCGCTCCGGCTCTGCTCTCTCCGATGAGCTATCCTCTCGGGCAGGGTCCCTCAGGGTGTCGAGCAGCTGCAACACAAACACAACCGTCAGCTTGCTGCGAGCAGACGGACCCCCACACGCTCAGCACACCCACCAGCTGGGCTCCTTTGGAGGAGAGGGCCGCTTCCAGCTGGTCTGCCGTGCAGCCTTCAGGGACCTGATGGAGCTCCTGCTGGAGGAGGGGGCCCACATCAAAACCTGGGGGGGGGGGACATTCTTAGTGTCTGTGTGATGGCAGATGGGCAGATGGGGGGGTGTAGGACCAGGGCTTTGCCCTCGGGGTACCTGTGAGGGCGGATCTGGATGATGGAGACCCCCGTCACAGCATCACCATGCATGATGGTGTGGAAGATGGGGGCCGGGCCCCTCCACCTGGGCAGCAGGCTGGGGTGGACGTTCAGAATCCCACTGCAGAGCACACACACTTTATAAACAGGTACACACACACACACACACACACTTTATAAACAGGTACACCACACCACACACACTTTATAAACAGGTACACCACACCACACACACACTTTATAAACAGTACACAACCACACACACACACTTTATAAACAGGTACACACCACACACACACTTTATAAACAGGTACACACCACACACAACACACACACTTTATAAACCAGGGACACACCACACACACCTTTATAAACAGGTACACACCACACACACACTTTATAAACAGGTACACACCACACACACACATTATAAACAGGTACACCACCACACACACACACACACTTTATAAACAGGTACACACCACACACACACTTTATAAACAGGTACACACCACACACACACTTTATAAACAGGTACACACCACACACACACTTTATAAACAGGTACACACCACACACACACACACACACACACACACACACACACACTTTATAAACAGGTACACACCACACACACACACACTTTATAAACAGGTACACACCACACACACACACTTTATAAACAGGTACACACCACACACACACACACTTTATAAACAGGTACACACCACACACACACACACTTATAAACAGGTACACACCACACAGCTGGAATATTAATTAAGAAAACATTATTTGTAATGCCTTTAGATAATAAACATCATCACATTCCAGGAGCTTAAAGAGGGACTAACCTGGGAATTCATTTAACCCGTCTTTTATTTTGTTAATGTTATTGATACTAGGGTAATTCTTTTTTTTTCTTGTTTAAAAAAAATCTGTTACTCATAACTTCTTCTAGTTTTGAATGATCATACAAATTGAAACATTATCTAAAAAGTATTCTTACAAAATGCAATAATTGTATGTTCAGATGAAGGCTATGATATGAGTAAATAATAAAAGTATTATTATCTATAGCAAGTTTTGTCTTGGCCATCATTTATAATAATAATGGCCCAAATGTAAAGTTAAATCTATTAAAGACGTGTCCACTGAGATCTCTGTTACTTTAGAATCAGAATATCTCTACAGCCATCATCATACTTAGGTATTCCATCTCCGAGGCTTCAGTGCAGGACAACGTTAAGAGGCCAGAGACACCAAACTGAAGGCTTTCATTCAGGGGGGCACTCTTCAGGTTTAGCTACATCACATGAAAGCAGCTCACTGTGGGAACTTGTTGATGAGCTTCTCGGGGAGCAAACAGCCGAAGGACACCACCACCCCCACATCAAACTGTCCATCCACAGGGTGGGGGGGCCAGCTGTGGACTGGGAGCTGGTTCTGTAGAGCGAACCTCTTCACCGGGACGTCCCCCGGCAGAGCCACCACCTCAAGGGTCTCCACCACCCCTCCACTGGAGCTCCTACACATTACATGGAGGTTGTGAACATTTCATCACTACATTCTTTTTTTTCCTACAAGCTACAACACTTCAAGTGTGGTTCACAGATACGTGGACAAGCTCCATTTTTTTCTGCAAGTGCTCACATCAGGTTTTACACGCTCTCGCATTTTGCACCATATCTACCTTCATACAGGACTCACCTGTTGGATGTGAGCACTTTCAGAGACTCCACAGCGAAGTGGTCTGAGCCGAAGAACAGCAGCCTCCAGGGGGGTCCGGAGGAGGAGAGCCTGCTTGCCGCGGGCCTCCCCCCGGCCCGCAGGCAGCGCAGCGCCGCGGTCCTGCCCAGCAGCCACATCCTGACAGCGGCTCCGCTCACTGCGACATGTCTCCAGGGTCAGGGCGGGCTTTGGCTACGTTTCTGTCACTGTTGTTAGTTTGTCCTAAATGTGTGTATAGGACGCCGCCATGTTTTCCACTACACTTCCGCCTGCGTCTTCTTCTTCTTCTCTTGCTTTTCTTCTACTTCTTCTTTAGTGTTTATTAGCGGTTGGCAAACCAACTTTTAGGTGCATTACCGCCACCAACTGGACTGGAGTGTGGACAAGAGACTATGCAAAAAACATTAAACAAAAGAAACAAAGCAAAGAACCAAAACTCTAGATTATTTTAAATGTATCAATTTATCTTAGAAACGTAATAATCTCACAATACATATTGCCTGATTGTTCCCCCTAACAGCCCTGATAGCGACAAGTCATGGAATGTTGCTTTCTTGAGTGTCTGGAAAAGCACATTTCTCTGAGTACTATATTTCCTGCAAAGCCGTAACACATCCTCAACAGTTACAACAGTGTACAATTCTCCGTTATCCAATGGGAATGGACGCTCACATTGCCTTTAAGGGCAGCCGAAATAAACGAATGCCGTGCTTCCATGAGCGTCACATCCCGACGCAGATGGGAATACATTGCAATCAGTTGAAAGCTATTTGCGTCCCTTTATGACGCTGAAGGAGCCTAGGAGCGTCACAATTGGACGCCACGGACACTGACCAAACGTCGCTATTGGACGCTTAGGGAGTGAGAGTGTGTTGTGCTGAGTGGAACTTCTATGTCTATGTTCATACTTCTGAGTGTTTGTTTGGCCAGAATATCCACCTGTTGAGCCTCCACACCAACATGAGCAGGAACCAGAGGAAACGAGTTGCTATGCCTTTGTTTGCATTTTATACAAAATTAGAAATATTTCATTTCTTATGTCCATTCTAGATGAAGATCTGCCTGATCGTATACTCGATAATGCTGAAAAGCTGTCAGATGCAATTATACTGTTACGTATTTCTTTCTCCTCTATCCATTTCAATGCCAACAACTCTGTGGTGTACACTGACACATGGTCTGTTACCCTTTTCTCTATATGTGTATTACTCACTGGGATATAAGCTGCTGCCCCTGCACGCCCTGTCTCTGGATCGTTGGAGCCATCTGTAAATATGATTGTTGAGTCTGAGTGATATCTTGCAAAGTGATTCTGGACTATGCGCCATACTGGTAGTTCTTTCTTTTCCTTGAACTCCTCTCGTATATTGAGGTCTTTGGCAATGGGAACAACCAGGGTGGAATGGACGAGATCGGAGCTGTGGGGGCAATACTGTATTTGATTCAAACCTCTACTTGCTGCTTTAACATCGCCAATCCATCCAACACTTGTTAAATGTGACTCATCGTGCTCCCAGCAGTCTTTCAAGATACTTTTCGCAGGATGACTATCACTGTGCCCCTGAAGGTTTACCCAGTATGCAACATTAACTTCACTCTTCTTATCCTTCAAGGCATTTCTCCCATTTCCACCTGCATTGCTGACACTGGAGATGTTTTAAAAGCTCCACTGCATATCCTCAGGGCCTGAGCTTGTAGGACATCCAGCTTTTTAAGGTTTGATTCTGCTGCTGCCATGAACGCTACACACCCATCATCGAATACAGGTCTCACGAGTGCCCAATATACATTCAGAAGTGATGACCTACTCGCTCCCCACTCCTGTCCCGCCAAACACCGAAGTACACTGTTGACCTTTTTACATTTATTTTGAACCTTTCCTATATGACTGCTCCATGTTAGCTTTCCGTCAAACCAAACACCAAGACATCTTATTGTATTAACCTGTTCAAGAGGTTGCTCTTACAATTTTAACGATATAGGAGCAATGTTATGGCGTTTTGTAAAACAAATGACCTGCGTCTTAGCTACTGACAGTTTGAATCCCCGTTTATTTGTCCATTTCTCCACTTCAACTATTGCAGCTTGTATTGTCTTTCCAACATGTGCTACATTGCAGCCTTTGGCCCAGAAAGCCCCATCATCTGCATACAAAGATTTCCCCACCCTTGGATGAACTTGATTAAAAATGTCATGTTATATTGAACAGCAACGGACTGCACACACTGCCTTGCGGAGTACCATTTTCCACAGCATAAACACTTGAATATTCTGCACCTACTCTTACTTGTATTTTCCTGTCCAGTAAAACATTCATAACCCAATTATATGCTTTACCACCATTTCCCAATGATTAGAACTTGATTAGTAGTCCTTCCTTCCAGAGCATGTCATAAGCCTTTTCAACATCAAAGAAGACTGCAGTCACTACTTCCTTGTTGGTCTGTGCTTTCCTGATGTCTGATTCTCAGCACAATATAGAATCCATTGTGTTCCGACCCCTCTGGAACCCACTTTGATATGGGGACAACAGAGCGTTACTTTCTAAGATATACGTTAACCTTTCTGTAACCATTCTCTCCATGATTTTGCACAAATGAGATGTCAGGGCAACAGGCCTGTAGCTAGATGGGTCTGAAGGGTCTTTCCCTGGCTTCAGGATGGGCACTATTATCGCTTGTTTCCACACTGAAGGAAGTTGGCCAGAATCCCACACCCTATTAAACAACCTTAACACAATGACTAGAGTGTTATCTGTCATGTGTTCCAGCATTTTGTAACAAACACCATCTTTCCCAGGAGTGGTTTGGCGCAACCCAGTCTCACGGCATTTCGTGTTCACCAACACGATTTTTAATCTATTGATTCGTGTTCACCATCACGATTTGCCCCTTTTTTTCGTGTTGCACAGCACGATTTTAAAAGCAATGTATTTCTACTGGTAACGTGTTTCGTGCCTGCAGGCTGCAGCACGTCTTTTTCTCCGGTCGGGTCGTGGAAGACCAGAAGCTGTGTGGTTCATAAAAACATGTTCTTACTCAATATCAAGCCACAATTATTGCTTTTATTTTAAATCGTATAATTTCGGACTTTTGTTGCCGTCTGTGAGGAAAATAAATGGGGCTCAGAGCCTCAGGATACTGAAATCTGTATTTTTAAATATTTTGTTCCTTCTAATTTGTTATTCTTTTCAAAATAACACACTGTTATTTACTCACCAATAACACACAATTATCCTTGCTTTTATTTATTGGTTTAATTCCATAATCTCGGGCTTTTTTGGTGTCCGTCAGGAACTGAATTTCAAAATAAAAATAACCGGAAACAGACGTAGGCCTATAAGGGACATTTCGAGCATCATTGCGATTGTCAACATTTCTGAGTTTTGGATGGCCGAAGACACTACACTACCCATAATCCCCAGCTATTGTTTAGGACTACAGTTCCCGTAAAGTTACGCAGAGCGTCAAACAGCTGTGTGAAATGGAAAACCACGCCAGACTATCCAAAACTGGAATCGAACGCCCCCCCAGAACTACACATGCTGGCTATTGTGTTTCGCAAAATGTTCTATGGGACGTCTCTACTGAACGTTTTCGTTTTTCCCACAATTAGAAGTTGCCAGTATTAAACACATTGGTGTTATCAAATGTAAAACATATAATTAATAAATGGGTGAAAATCACTTGTGTCCATAATGCGCAGCATTATATTAATGCCATATACCCACATGACAGCTCATTGCTACTTTGTAATTCTACTCCACTACAATTCAGAGGTTAACCTGGTATTTTTACTCCACTGCATTTATTTGAGTTACTTTGCAGATTCTGATTAATCATGTGGAATATAAACAACCCTTAAATCAGACTTTAGTTACACCTGAGTAAAATTCAGGTAAGGTGATTGTCAAGTGCCAACAATCAGGAGAGATATTTGATAGTTGGTGCTTGAGAAGACTAAACATGTATCTGCAATTGACATGAATGGAAACAAGTAATAAAGTATATTCATTACTCGTTATTCTCTACTAATAGTTAATTAAAGACTGTATATTATGGCTATTTTTCACATCCCTTTCAAGATTTTCAAAGGTTTATTGACATATCATACACATCTACGGTGTAGTTATGCAATGAATGAAAAACTTGGGTCACAGGTTCCTCAACAGTGCATTACAAGACATCTATCAATATGTGTGTACCTCCACCATTAAACTGTCATATTCTGCACATTTCTTATTCTATCTACATACATAAGAGTATAATTAATGTGTATAATATCAGTTAAAATAAGTGCTTCAACATAGTTAACATTGCAGGAAAGCAATATATTAGACGTTAATTACTTTGTCAGGCTTAATATTTAATATTTAATATTTAAATAAAGGTTAATCCGTTTTTCTGTTTTGCACCTCCTCCTATTAATATCTGTGTACATCCTGCACTAAACTGTTTTATTGTAGAGATCACTTATAGTATCTTCTTGATTTTTTATATTCTAT
Organism: Pseudochaenichthys georgianus; assembly: GCF_902827115.2. Lineage (NCBI taxonomy): Eukaryota > Metazoa > Chordata > Actinopteri > Perciformes > Channichthyidae > Pseudochaenichthys > Pseudochaenichthys georgianus. The sequence continues at coordinate 3,237,102 of NC_047505.1, read as the reverse complement.
ATTTCTATATTTATACTTTCCCCCTATGAAAGTATGTACTCTTAATATTTTTTTAATCAAATATAACACATAAAAACAATAATTAAATAACGTGCTTTAACCACTAGGAGGTGCACACAAGGTGCACACAGCCATAATAACTTTGTATTATTAGTGTGTATGTACAACATCTGAAGATGTATAGTTTTATGCATTCTTTCACATCATTTTACAGCATATTGCTATACTATTTCAGACTCAGTATTTACATTCTTACATTCAAAGAAAATCAGTAATATCTTTAAAAACTACAGTCCTTTTCTATCAGCTGTGCACCGTTATGGTGTAAATATAACCTATCTATGAATTAGATCAAATGTAAAAGTCAGCCGAATTAGTGTTGATACTGCAAGGAGACGTATTGTGTGAAGAGAAATTGAAGATGTTGTTTAATTGTTGATATATTTATGATCCACGTCAAGTATTCAGTTTCGGCGACATTCCTTCCAGTTTTTCCAAAGGTCTTCTCATCAGGGCGCTATAAATAAAGAACTACGGCAGATCTGTAATATGTAATGCAGCCGAACCGTGTATTACAATGCCGTTATGTGATGACTTTCAAAGAGAAAAGCAAGAGCACTCGGAATTAAGTATTATTTTATACTTTTAAAATGTTTTCCGGATTTCATATAATATAAACACCAAATCCCAGCATGCATTGCGGCTAACACATCCAATCAGCGAGCTTAAAACCATAGCTGAGGATCTTGGGTAATCGCTCGAAATGCCTGTCTGTTTCCGGTTATATTTATTTTGAAATTCAGTTCCTGACGGACGCCAAAAAAGCCCGAGATTATGGAATTAAACCAATAAATAAAAGCAAGGATAATTGTGTGTTATTGGTGAGTAAATAACAGTGTGTTATTTTGAAAAGAATAACAAAAAGATTTAAAAAATACAGATTTCAGTATCCTGAGGCTCTGAGCCCCATTTATTTTCCTCACAGACGGCAACAAAAGTCCGAAATTATACGATTAAAATAAAAGCAATAACTGTGGCTTGATATTGAGTAAGAACATGTTTTTATGAACCACACAGCTTCCGGTCTTCCACGACCCGACCGGAGAAAAAGACGTGCTGCAGCTTGCAGGCACGAAACACGTTCCCAGTAGAAATACATTGCTTTTAAAATCGTGCTGTGCAATACGAAAAAAAGGGGCAAATCGTGTTGGTGAACACGAATCAATAGATTAAAAATCGTGTTGGTGAACACGAAATGCCGTGAGACTGGGTTGTTTGGCGAGCAGGTTTGCTCTTCTCAACTCAAACATACTAAGATGCAGGTCCAACTTATCTCCTAACTAACACTTCTACTCTGTCCAATATTCTCTGGTTTTCCATTAGTGTATTATGTCTGCACTGCCTGGCTTCCTCTGTAAGGTTATCTGAACTATGAACTTTCCTAAATGTTTGAGCTAGAAGTTCCGCCTTTCCTAAATTTGAGACAGCCATTTTGTCCCCTCTGCTCAAAACTGGCAACTCATAGTTCCTTCGACTTCCCCCCATTCTCCTAATCATGCCCCAAACATCTGCAAGCTGTACCTCTCTTCCAATACTATTACAATATTGCCTCCAAAAAGTGCGTTTTTGCGTTCTTATTGTTCTCCTCACTAGAGCCTGGGCCCTTTTACCCTGATTCAAAGCTACCTGAGAATGGAGTTGTTTGAGTTGCCTGAATGCTTTATTCCTGTCTTTAATGGATTTACTACATTCACCATTCCACCAGGGTACACTCTTGGTGCGCCTCACCCCTGCACTTTCTGGAATTGTGTCTTTAGCTGAATGAATGATAACCTTAACCAGCTCATCATTTCATTTATTTATATCATCATCATTTTCCTCTTGAAGTGTTTTACATCTATTCGTACTTACAGCTTGGAAGGCATCCCAATCAGCCTTTCCCAGTTTCCATCTAGGACTTTTCTTTTCCTTTTCAGACCTTATGTTGGTCCCAACTTTAGTCATACCGGATAATGATCGCTGCCCACTGTAGTATGCTTCACCACATTCCATGTACTTATACCTGCTGAAGCACTAGATACAAATGTCGAGTACTCTTTCTATATTCTTCGTGCAATTATATCGTGTTCCTTCTCCAGTGTTAATGCACACTAGCACGGGGTCATCTATAAATTCCTCAACTACTGCCCCATCTGCATCTGTGCTCCTGCTTCCCCATAGCGAGCTATGGGAGCTAAACCCCCCCACCATATGACTTTGTGTTGCAGTGACCCCCCAGCACCCTACCAACAGCTTCCGATTGAGTAGCATCCAACCGAGCTTTAAAAACATTTAGTGGCACCAGATTGCTCAGTTTTCCTTTTTTCATTGAGTTTCTTACTTCTGTATCTCCATAAACTGAACTCTACTAACAGTGACAGACACGATTAGAGTAAACAAAGCCTTTAATATTATAGGACAATAGCAAAACAAACAATAAAACAATCAATTACTTTTGAAAAACATTGAAGCTGCACTTTAATAGAGGCATAAACTCCTCATTCGCATAGCATTCCATAACCTGATGTTTGAGGTGCTCGGCTCAGCATCATTAGATGAGTGTGATGGGAGAAAGCACTGAGAGCATGATGCACTCTGGGAGATCAGTCACTGCTCTGCGTTGTCTTTATCTGGTAGAGGACCATGTGGCAATGAGGAGGAGAAGGCACAGTATTTCTGTAACACAGGTTCAAACCCAAAGCACTAATAAGGTGACACTCTCAGCCTGAGCCTCAGTGAGCCCCCTCCTCTCTGTGAAGCCTGCTGCTCTGAGCCCCCTCCTCTCTGTGAAGGCTGCTGCTCTGAGCCCCCTCCTCTCTGTGAAGCCTGCTGCTCTGAGCCCCCTCCTCTCTGTGAAGGCTGCTGCTCTGAGCCCCCTCCTCTCTGTGAAGGCTGCTGCTCTGAGCCCCCTCCTCTCTGTGAAGGCTGCTGCTCTGAGCCCCCTCCTCTCTGTGAAGGCTGCTGCTCTGAGCCCCCTCCTCTCTGTGAAGGCTGCTGCTCTGAGCCCCCTCCTCTCTGTGAAGGCTGCTGCTCTGAGCCCCCTCCTCTCTGTGAAGGCTGCTGCTCTGAGCCCCCTCCTCTCTGTGAAGGCTGCTGCTCTGAGCCCCCTCCTCTCTGTGAAGGCTGCTGCTCTGAGCCCCCTCCTCTCTGTGAAGCCTGCTGCTCTGAGCCCCCTCCTCTCTGTGAAGGCTGCTGCTCTGAGCCCCCTCCTCTCTGTGAAGGCTGCTGCTCTGAGCCCCCTCCTCTCTGTGAAGGCTGCTGCTCTGAGCCCCCTCCTCTCTGTGAAGGCTGCTGCTCTGAGCCCCCTCCTCTCTGTGAAGGCTGCTGCTCTGAGCCCCCTCCCGGGAATACTCCTCCAGGAACCGCAGGTGGAACTCCTTCAGCTTCCCGAGGAGGACCGTGAGCTTCTCTGGGCTCGGCAGGATGGTCATTCTAACGAACAAAGACACACAAACACATATTTTACACCCTCAATCTTTCTCACTCTAACCAGCATTTATGACAATGAAATACATACAATAATCATCACACTGCAGAGCATAACGCAGCAGACATGTGGTGTGGTGTGCAGAGGAATATTAACACAATAACATGTTTTTTATCAGTCTTTCTTCAAAAAGAGAGCAAGGGAGCAGTTATTCAAATATGTCAAAGCTTCACATATCCGAGGACTACACTCTTTGAAGTGTTTTTCATTTGTACATTTTTAGTGTTAGCTGTTTTTTAGATTCCATGTTTTCACATGCTCTCTCTTCATTTTATTAATGTTAATGAAATATATTTTCTATTTAGTGTCTGGGCCCCTATTCTCAAGCTTGGATAGTTCATGGGTGTGTCTCATCTCACCATGCTGTTGTATGATTGGACTCTAACGGCCCGTCCACACTACAGCTTCGACAGCTTCAAAAACGGTTTCCAACGCGTCTGTCCATTCTGTCCAAAGCAATTTTCCATTACTTTGCAATACGTGGATTCAAAACTTGAGGCAGTGAATGTTTTCCTTGCGTTTGACAGTGCACCTGATTCAACTGGAGACACACTTTTTTCTTGCATAAAGGATGTTTTTCTGCACTTGAATTTCCCACTGGAGCGTCTCAGGGGATTTTTCTCCGATGGTGCTGCGAACGTCAGGCCGCAACTCGGCCGTGCAAGCCAAACTGAAAGGGCAGTGTCCATCTGCACTATACGTGCACTGTAGTAACCATGCACTTGATCTGGTATTACAAGAAGTGGTGAGGGAAGTTCGTGTTGTTGCAGACACATTACACTTTGTACGGAGTGTCTCAGTGGTGGTCGGGGAGTCATCAAAGCGCAAGATGCTGTTCCAGTCCATGTTTGGTGATGATGAGGCGCTTTGCAACTTGCTGTCATTATGCCCGACTCGGTGGGCCGTACGCACAAGGGCCATTCCACATATACATTGTGACTGATGGAGGAGAGCAGCAGTGTGAGTTCTATGAGGCCTTGGATCTTGTGACAACCGCAAACGGAGAATACTCAGGCATGAGGGAGATCACTGCTGCACAGGTCCCCGATCAGTTCGACACATCTCGTCTACATATGCAGCTCACATTGCTGGGTAACCTCTCCAAGACAAAAGGACTCGAGACAGCTCAAGACGTTGCAGCCTCAAACCAGGGAGCTCCTGACAGAAGTGGGAAAGTTGATCGAACTTTGTCTATGTCTACCTGTCTCTGCTGCTTCCTCTGAGCGTTCCTTCTCCACACTTCGCCGCCTCAGAACCTGGCTTCGGAGCAACATGACACAGAGACGACTGACACACCTGGCCGTAATGCGTAACACAGTGACATTCTTGATCGGATGGACATCCAGCCACTGATGAAAAGATTCATCGACAACACCCCTGAACGGAAGTGCACATTTCAAATAGATAAGACATGCATTATTAATCATTGTTGGTTATTTGCTGCCGCCGTGCAGAATCTGTCACTATAAAGATGTCAAATATTATTTTAGCAACAATGTGAAATGTACAGTCATTGAAGTAGGCTATCAAGGCATTGCTAATTCCTGGCTACATATTACACAGATTCTGTATGGCGGCAGCAGCAATAACCATAACATAATAATTCAAATACCACAAACATGATATTGACCAGTATGTGTGTGTGTGTGTGTGTGCGCGCACTTTTGTGCGTGCTTTTGTTTTGTGCGTAATAGCGTGCACCGGAGTCCATTGTTATGCCACTGTGTGGGTGGTTTTGCTCGGTGTATGTCAACGTCAAACCCCCCCCCCCCCCCCCGTGCGCAATAATTAGCACATCGGACAGCACCCCCACTCAAAATACCTTCCCGCGCCTCTGGTCAGTTTATTCAGACCTCAACACTGTGATCTGCCACTGAGCTGTGCTGACTGGTGGTGAGCAGGCTTTCAGTGCCACCTCTTTTGAGAGGATAGGCGGATGCATTTGAATGTCTATCTTCTTTAGGGCGGTGCAGTAGTAAAACATAATGGGTTTATTTCTTATGCAGCCTCATTTTTTAAATCACAATCAAGTTTGGAAACCAAGACAGATTAGTTGCTTGACACTTTAAAAAAATGTCTTTATGTAATGATCCTATTGGTCATGATGCCATCTTGTTAACAGTATGAATAAAAGATGAAGGAAGGCTTCCTGTTCAACCTGAAGTGATACGTCCCCTCCCTCTGGCCGAAGCCACTTCCTGGAACCACGCAGATCCCTGTCTCCTCCAGCAGCTTCAGACAGTACAGCATGTCAGGAGCCATGGAGCGGGCCTACACACACACACACACACACACACACACACACACACACACACACACACACACACACACACACACACACACACACACACACACACACACACACACACACACACACACACACACACACACACACACACACACACACACACACACACACACACACACACACACACACACACACACACACACACACATCTGCTCAGCTTCAGGCATCAGACTGGAAACATGTTCAGGAACATCCACTTCCTGCTTCTCAATGCATGCTGGGATACACTCTCAAGATAATTTCCTATTTATAGAGAAGTGCAGGACAGAATCATTAAATATGGAAATGAGTTAGAATTGTACGACAAACTGAAGAGATTTCACGTTTTTTCTACGACATAAAGTACGTCAGTAAATACGTCCCACTGGTGGATCTAAACACGGCGTCTGCTAACTAAATCAGACGCCTAAACGTCATCACGCCCAACATTACCTGCCTTTAGCTTAGCGCTGGTGAAGTCATGTGACCGTGCTGTAGTTCCTTTATAGCCCAACTTTAGCTTTTGACTTCTGCCCATTGTATTTATGCTTCAAAAAACAATAATTCGTGGAGATTATCCTGCTGAACAAAACATTTAAGTATTATAAACATTTGTTTGCCTCAGATTATATTTTCTGCAATGTTCCAAACCCGATGGAAAACTCCCATTGCTTTTTGTTCAGGGAGCCTTTGTGAAGCTAACTTCCTATAGAAATCATCTTTGCTGCTTTGTTATGTGAATAACACATACCTGAATGAACAACTTCCCTATTGAACACAATATTGTTGTACACAAATATGAACCAAATATGTTTGTGTCCCTGCATTGGAAAGGCAGTGTGTGGATAGTTTGTGTTGTTGTGGTGTGTTTTTGCATATTAAAGTACATGCTGTTACTGACCTTGGCTTCCTGAATGGCTCGGGGGGGAATGAATATCCGAGGGAAGGCGTACATGGCTCCTTGGACCGGGTTGCATTTAATCCCAGGAACAGAGTTCAGGATCTGCGCCGTCAACCGGGCCTTCTGAGCCAGGACGTCCAGGACCGAGCTCTTCTCCTGGAAAACACAACCCATAATACACAAGGCTGAGGCCAGAACACACGACTGTGTGTTGGTCAGGGACACACACCAGCTGGAAGTCATGGGAAGAAGAGGGCGCTGCCAGTGTCAGTGCTTCAGTAAAACATCTTACCGTCTTTAAACCGTTTCTTCAATGGTATTATCAATGTAAACAGGGTTCATATGGCTGAGATCCCTGTACTAAGGGAACAGCTTAAGGCCCCTACACACCGAGCCCATTTTCGGCGTCGATAGATGTCGGGCCTTCGATGAGCGTCGTGTCGCTCTACTCAGATTGGTGTGTACTGCTCCGTCGTGTCTTTACGGCCGTGCCGACACCTTCCGCCGCCGATTCGACATGTTGAATCGGGAGGCTGTCGGCTAAAGGCTGTCGGCAAAATAAATCACTCTGATTGGCTGTTCAGCTAGCGAATCAGTGCATGAGAAGCGAAACGGAAGTGAGGGACCCAAACAAACTATGAAGAAGGCAAATCTGAGATTTAATTTAACTCCAGCTCTCGACTCAGGTTCTGGAAAGCCCCGTGAGCTTCTCGCTGTAGAGGGAAACTGGAACGCACGCTATTTGTTGTTTGTTTATATCACACAGTCTGTTCTTCTTCTCTCGGTTATCACACAGTCTGTCTTCCGGTTGTTGCCTCTTTTGAATGACGAATACACACTACCACCGCCTGCTGGTAAGGAGAGGTATTGCCACTCACGCATGCGCAGTTCATACGTGCTTCTTGGCCGTCGGCTGAAGTCTTTGCGGTGTGTTCCAGTGCGACACATGGCCAAGACGTGAGACGACGTTCCGTCGGGACGTGTTCTTTGGTGACAGTTTGGTGTGTACGAGGCTTTAAGCTCCTTGGAACTGAAACAGCTTGTGGGTTTCCTCAGGATGACTTCTTTAATTATTTATCATCCAGCCCTGTAATGGAGAGGACTGCAGCATTGGCCTCTTGTTACATCAGGGTTCAACATAGTGTAGGAACACTACTGACTGACCAATGGAAACTCTGTTAGATGGATCCCTGTCAGCCTGTGCCATACCATATATCAGGGGTATTCAACTCAAATCCAACGAGGTCCAGTTAGAGAAAATGTCCCCATGCAAAGGCTTCAAAATGTTTAGTTAATTAGTGTGATATATATTGAAGTAGCTGCAGCTTTATCAACGTCGGCATGTAATCAACAGCTGACTGCCAATCAAATAAAGAAAGTACAATTCATAAACAACAATATTTATTGTCAATGAACATTGAACTACACAGATATACTGTGGATATGTGTAATGTTCCTCTCTGGCTGCATTTAAAAATAAAATAGAGAAAAAAAATAGCTCTTGAAAATGTGTGCATCTTAAAAGTGCTTAATTTTAGATAAATAAAATAAAGTGTAGCAGCAGCTTGAGTTTCCCTTTTTCCTTGTTAAGCGTTTCACATCATGACTCAACAGTTCCAGTCAGTGTTTCCGCCAGACCAGCGCTGAGAGCGCGTCCACCCGAGAGGTAAACTATACAGTCTCAAAAGGTAATGAGATTTTGGGTTAGACGTGTACTCTCCTCAGAGACGTCTCTAATGACGCCAACGTCCTCAGGTGTAGGTTTCAATGAGCCGTTTCTCTGGACGCGTCATCTCTAGACGGACCGCTCTGTGCTCTCAGTGCTGCTGCCTGTCACTAAGCAGCTAAAGACTCACCTTGATGAACTGAGCGTACGAGGGCTCATGCTCTCTGGGGGGGTTTACGATGACGTCCATGGCTGCCTGTCCCGGGACGGGGGGGCAGAGGCGTACAGACAGCAGTTTGACCAGCTGCTCCTTCACCCGGGGGTCCATGTTCAGCACCTCCATGTAGCCCCCGCGGAAGCCACACCTGGGGGACAAACAAAGAGAAGCACATTTATAAGATGAGAGAAAAGTGATGGTGACGTCACCGATAACCTTTGAGAAAAAGCTTGTGTTTGGCCGCGTCTTTCAGACAGACATTATCATAACTAACACTGAGAAGCCGATTGGCTGGTGGACTCTGAATGTTGCTGCTGCTGAGTGGTGTACTTGTGTCTCTGTGCTGGTTGTCCTCCTGGCTCTCCAGCGATGATGGATCACTCATACAAAGCATGTGGTTACTTATGGTAATAAAGCAATGTCAATCAAATATAAAGAGGCCTAACGAGATGGATAAAAGGCAACAGGGCGAGGCTAGTGTGTGATACGGTGATGTGTTGTCAAGGTAACCTTTGAAAACATTGAAAAACTGCCCTGCTGCCAAATAAAGAAATATAAAATGATACAAACACAGACTATTCAGCCACAGTCAGTTTCTGCTGCTGCACCGTTCGACTACAGAGCAGCTTCTCTCCTCTTCATCCTCCGCCATGACACATATTCACTTTTCAGAGTGGACGTACTACCACCTGCTCCTTGTGTTCCCAGAGTGGGGCTCAGTGTCAGATACTCACTCTCCGGTGTAGCCCTTGGAGGTGGAGTGGAAGGACACCAGCTCCACGTTGTTGAAGTACTCAGGGCCCATCTCATACAGGACCTTCTTGAAGGAGTGGAAGTGACAGTCTGCTGAGTACACGTTGTCCTGGTACACCTGGAGGACAGACGCAGGTTCAACTCCAGAGCTCCACCTGCAGCTCCTTCAGCCCCACCTGCAGCTCCACCTGCAGCTCCACCATCAGCTCCACCATCAGCTCCACCCTCAGCTCCACCATCAGCTCCACCCTCAGCTCCACCCTCAGCTCCACCCTCAGCTCCACCATCAGCTCCACCCTCAGCTCCACCATCAGCTCCACCTGCAGCTCCACCATCAGCTCCACCATCAGCTCCACCCTCAGCTCCACCCTCAGCTCCACCATCAGCTCCACCCTCAGCTCCACCATCAGCTCCACCTGCAGCTCCACCATCAGCTCCACCCTCAGCTCCACCCTCAGCTCCACCCTCAGCTCCACCATCAGCTCCACCCTCAGCTCCACCATCAGCTCCACCCTCAGCTCCACCATCAGCTCCACCTGCAGCTCCACCATCAGCTCCACCCTCAGCTCCACCCTCAGCTCCACCCTCAGCTCCACCATCAGCTCCACCCTCAGCTCCACCCTCAGCTCCACCCTCAGCTCCACCATCAGCTCCACCCTCAGCTCCACCATCAGCTCCACCTGCAGCTCCACCATCAGCTCCACCATCAGCTCCACCCTCAGCCCCACCATCAGCTCCACCATCAGCTCCACCATCAGCTCCACCCTCAGCTCCACCATCAGCTCCACCTGCAGCTCCACCATCAGCTCCACCATCAGCTCCACCCTCAGCCCCACCATCAGCTCCACCATCAGCTCCACCATCAGCTCCACCCTCAGCTCCACCTGCAGCTCCACCATCAGCTCCACCCTCAGCTCCACCTGCACCCTCAGCTCCACCATCAGCTCCACCCTCAGCTCCACCTGCACCCTCAGCTCCACCATCAGCTCCACCCTCAGCTCCACCTGCAGCTCCACCTGCAGCTCCACCATCAGCTCCACCCTCAGCTCCACCTGCAGCTCCACCTGCAGCTCCACCATCAGCTCCACCCTCAGCTCCACCTGCACCCTCAGCTCCACCCTCAGCTCCACCTGCAGCTCCACCCTCAGCCCCACCATCAGCTCCACCCTCAGCTCCACCTGCAGCTCCACCCTCAGCCCCACCATCAGCTCCACCCTCAGCCCCACCATCAGCTACACCCTCAGCTCCACCTGCACCTGCAGCTCCACCCTCAGCCCCACCATCAGCTCCACCCTCAGCCCCACCTGCACCCTCAGCTCCACCTGCAGCTCCACCTGCAGCTCCACCCTCAGCTCCACCCTCAGCTCCACCATCAGCTCCACCCTCAGCTCCACCCTCAGCCCCACCATCAGCTCCACCCTCAGCTCCACCCTCAGCTCCACCTGCACCCTCAGCTCCACCCTCAGCCCCACCATCAGCTCCACCCTCAGCTCCACCTGCAGCTCCACCCTCAGCCCCACCCTCAGCTACACCCTCAGCTCCACCTGCACCTGCAGCTCCACCCTCAGCCCCACCCTCAGCCCCACCCTCTGCTCCACCCTCAGGTGCAGCTCCACCATCAGCTCCCTCAGCTCCACCCTCAACCTGTAGCTGCTGTCAGTTGCACCCTCAGCTCCACCCGCAGCTCCACCCGCAGCTCCACCTGCAGCTCCACCATCAGCTCCCTCAGCCCCACCCTCGGCTCCACCCTCGGCTCCACCCTCGGCTCCACCCTCAGCCGCTGTCAGCTGCACCACAACTGACCGTGCAATGTTACATAAATCCATATTTTAGGACACAGTTACAGATTAAAGACAGATCAATCACTCTCGTAAGGGCATTAGTTGTCATTCCTAAGCATTTCCAAGAAGCCACTTAAAGCACAACATAATCATTTAATTTGTTTTATACGTTACAATAGTCTTGTTTTTATAAAAGAACTATTTTTTGCTCCGTTCTTTTAAAAATGTAAAAAGGATTCTTCTTTCTGTGCCTTCGTATGCACCCTTCGCAGCAAATTCCTAGTATATGTAATAAAAGAGATTCTAATTATTATAGGAACATACTGGGTTTTTTTCTGTGTGTTATCATTAAAAATAATTCTTGTCAATATGGTGAGAAAAGAATTCAGTAGCCTGGCTCCTTTGGTGGATGGTATGTGAATTACAGGAAGGGGTCAGACAGCTTGGTGACTCAGATTACATGACTCTGGTTGGTAGCTAAAGCCTGGTTGTTATTTTACACAGACCGCACTCCAAGGACACGGTCACTGTGAACACCACTAACTCTGAGGGGGGGGTCTAATTTCAGCAGACTGGCTCAAATCAAATATCTTGGATACTGCACACACATATGCATCGCACATAAGCAACAACACAGGCTCTGAACACTTTGACATTTCAAATTAATGGATAACAATTTCTTAATATGCTTAAAAGTGGATTTCTCATGAGCAGGTGTACTATGCACTCATCATCCAGACTTACCTCATCAGCCATGACGAACAGGTTCTCCTCATAGGCGAAGTGCAGCACCTCCTCGATACACTTTTTACTCTGCACCTGGCCTGAGGACAGAGGGAGACAAACTGCTGTCAGAGCTGAAGCTACTCACAGTGGACATGTTACACAGATACAGGTCAGCCCTCAGAGTCAGCTTTTAGGCTCTGAGCCAGTCATTAGCAGAAACTCAGCCTCTCCAAGCAAAGCCTATATGAGAGCACACTATAGTAAAACTATATGTAGCGCAGTATAAATGTGAACACAAATGGATTATCTAACTTCCACGTGTCTTCAAATGTATGAAATGTAACAATAATTACAGTCAGGTTTGTTATAGCTGGGTTATACTATCGTGGCGGTCAGAACACATCAACTAACTATTCATACTATATTCATACACTGTCCTTGTGGTTGCTGTCATCCAATCATATGATCAGAATGTGACTGACTACATGAAATCCTTCTATTGTTTACTGTAATGTGTATTAGAGCATTTACTTTATAAAATATAATATCATTTATATTGATCTGAAATAACCACTTTATTGAGTTATTCACCAAAAATTAGATTTGACAAGATTTCCCTTCAACATGTCTCGATGTTGTAATTGATATATAACTAATCATCCTTAACTCAAGATAACTAATATTATAATGTGATGTATGGAATGTGGGTCTGGAGCCGGATCTGATGACCCAGTTGTCACGTGGCTCACTCCTGAGATGACGATGCAGATGTGTGTTAACGTGTACTTGTTATGAGTGTGTGGCTGCTCTCTGGTCAGATCTGTGCGGTGTTACCGGTGGGATTCCCGGGGTTGATGATGCAGAGTGCCCGGGGGCTGCAGAGCTGCTTGGCGCTCAGATACGCTCTCTGCAGCTCCTCTATGTCCAGGGCCCAGCAGCGGTCCTCGTCCAGGTAGTAGTGGATGTGCACGGCGTCCAGCTCTGAGAGGGCAGCGGAGTACAGCGGGTACTGAGGGATGGGGATCAGCACCCCCGTCCTGCCGCTGCCCTCCCCCGACACCAGCAGCTTCAGGATGCTCTGCAACACACACTCCTGATGTCACACACTGCTGCTAACACAACACATGTATGTTAAAGCCTCCAACACACACACACACACACACACACACACACACACACACACACACACACACACACACACACACACACACACTCCTGATGTCACCGTCAGGCTCACACACTGCTGCTAACACAACACATGTATGTTAAAGCCTCCAACACACACACACACACACACACACACACACACACACACACACACACACACACACACACACACACACACACACACACACACACACAAGTTCAGGCAGACAAAAGCGAAGGGGGTGTGTATCATAAGGGCAACTGTGGCTCAGGGGTTATATAGGCATGTACCAATCACATGGTCAGGGGTTTGAAGGTGCCATTACTATGACGACAACTGTCATTAACTCATAAAGCCCCCCCCCCCCCAGAGTGCTGCTCATACCATGATGCCGTCACTGGCCCCTGTGGTGAGGTAGATGTTGTTCCAGTCCGAGGGGACGCCCTGGTCTCTCTCTGTGATGAACTCAGCTACATGCTGACGGATGCACTCCACCCCCTGACTGGCACTGTACGAGCCTACACACACACACACACACACACACACACACACACACACACACACACACACACACACACACACACACACACACACACACACACACACACACACACACACACACACACACACACACACACACACACACACACACACACACACACACACACACACACACACACACACACACACACACGTCATGTTTTAGAGAGACTACATTCTGCTCTGATTTCAAATACTTCTTGGTAAATAGGACTGTATGTCCTCTGGGATTATGTCTGCTTACACACACACACACACACACACACACACACACACACACACACACACACACACACACACACACACACACACACACACACACACACACACACACACACACACACACACACACACACACACACACACACACACACACACACACACACACACCGAGGCTCTGTCCTCCACAGCCCTGCAGGATGCGCTGGGCGCGTTGCTTGGCGTCTTCAGGGAAGGAGGGACTCTGCAGCAGCTCAGGGTAGCAACACAGAGCCACCACCTTCAAACACACACAAGAAGACAGTATCTAAGTATTAGCTTAGTGTGTTCTCACTCAGAGGGATCACACGGTAACCATGGGACACATGCACATCAACAGTTTGAGAGTCACAACGGAACATGGAATGTGAAAATGAATTGCAATATTTAATTTTCAAATGACAGACAATGAACTAAATCCCGTTCCTGCTGACGCATGCTGCGTGCAGGGGACAGACGCATGCTGCGTGCAGGGGACAGACGCATGCTGCGTGCAGGGGACAGAAGCATGCTGCGTGCAGGGGACAGAAGCATGCTGCGTGCAGGGGACTGACGCATGCTGCGTGCAGGGGACAGACGCATGCTGCGTGCAGGGGACAGACGCATGCTGCGTGCAGGGGACAGACGCATGCTGCGTGCAGGGGACAGACGCATTCTGAGTGCAGGGGACAGAAGCATGCTGTGTGCAGGGGACTGACGCATGCTGCGTGCAGGGGACAGACGCATGCTGCGTGCAGGGGACAGACGCATGCTGCGTGCAGGGGACAGACGCATGCTGCGTGCAGGGGACAGACGCATGCTGTGTGCAGGGGACAGACGCATGCTGAGTGCAGGGGACAGACGCATGCTGTGTGCAGGGGACTGACGCATGCTGCGTGCAGGGGACAGACGCATGCTGCGTGCAGGGGACTGACGCATGCTGCGTGCAGGGGACAGACGCATGCTGCGTGCAGGGGACAGACGCATGCTGAGTGCAGGGGACAGACGCATGCTGTGTGCAGGGGACTGACGCATGCTGCGTGCAGGGGACAGACGCATGCTGCGTGCAGGGGACAGAGGCATGCTGCGTGCAGGGGACAGACGCATGCTGCGTGCAGGGGACTGACGCATGCTGCGTGCAGGGGGACAGATGCATGCTGCGTGCAGGGGACAGACACATGCTGCGTGCAGGGGACAGACGCATGCTGCGTGCAGGGGGACAGATGCATGCTGCGTGCAGGGGACAGACGCATGCTGCGTGCAGGGGGACAGATGCATGCTGCGTGCAGGGGACAGACACATGCTGCGTGCAGGGGACAGACGCATGCTGCGTGCAGGGGGACAGATGCATGCTGCGTGCAGGGGACAGACGCATGCTGTGTGCAGGGGACAGACGCATGCTGTGTGCAGGGGACAGACGCATGCTGAGTGCAGGGGACAGACACATGCTGCGTGCAGGGGACAGACACATGCTGCGTGCAGGGGACAGACGCATGCTGTGTGGAGGGGACAGATGCATGCTGCGTGCAGGGGACAGACGCATGCTGCGTGCAGGGGACAGACGCATGCTGCGTGCAGGGGACAGACGCATGCTGCGTGCAGGGGACAGACGCATGCTGCGTGCAGGGGACAGGCGCATGCTGCGTGCAGGGGACAGACGCATGCTGCGTGCAGGGGACAGGCGCCTGGTCCTCAGTCAGCTGACTTCAGCTGCATATAATCACCATGCATTTACAGAGCTGAAAAGCATTGACGTACAAATACTTTGTTACTGTACTTTAGTACATTTTTCTGGTATCAGTACTTACTCCACTATTTATTTTTCGTACAAATTTGACTTCTTACATTTTAAACACAAATACCTGTACTTTCTACTTCACACATTTTCAAAACAGACTCTTTTCTTTAGTTGAATCTGTGTTTGGTGCGGTGACGATTTGTATCTGGAAGGTCTGTTCACTGAGGACAGCCAGATATGAGGGAGGTGTCATGGCTACTTTTTACTTAAGTACATTTCAAAGCCCATACTTATTTACTTTTACTTGAGTAGAGAAGTGTAGTCAGAACTTCTACTTGTATTAGAGTACTTTTGAACAACAGTCATGAGTAACAATAATTTAAAGTCATGGGAAGTCAAAAACAAATGCTTACGCTATTTTATGTTTTACCATTTGTGAGACTCGGGATCAGAGGCACGGCCATACCGTCTGTCATTGAAGCCCCAGCTGCCGCGTGGGCCCCACCACTAACGACCCAGCAGATATCACCATCAACCCTGCGCCCTGCCCTGAGGACACATTCACCTCCGGCTGCACTCAGCCCTTCTGCTGGGGCTCACAGTAACAACTGATACAGTGAAGGACACGGTGTGAGCACGAGGACACACGGCAGGTCTGTCCCCTCACCTGACGGAGGAAAGTGATTGGCTGCTGACCCATGGCATGAGCATCCCCGATGTTGGCTTTGATGACCTCAGTGAAAGACTCTTTCCCTCCCTGGAGAGACAAGAAGAAAGGTCACAAAGCTCCATCAGCATGCTTTTGATACAAAGTCAAACACTGCCCCGTCATCACTGCAGTGGTGTGAAGTAACTAAGTAGATTTACTCAAGTACTGTACAATTATGAGGGACTTGTGTTTCCATTTTATGCTACTTTGTACTTCTACTACAATTCAGGGGATAATCGTGTACTTTTACTCCATTACATTTACGTACTACCTGAAGTTATTTTGCAGATTAATGATAAACAATATCAATCAATCAAAGTGTATTTATATAGCCCAATATCACACATGTTACATTGGTCTCAGTGGACTTCACAGTGTGTACAGAATATGAATATGACCCCCTCTGTCCTTAGACCCTCTGTCCTTAGATCCTCTGTCCTTAGACCCTCTGTCCTTAGACCCTCTGTCCTTTGACCCTCTGTGGGAGAAACCTCAGGGAGAGCAACAGAGGAGGGATCCCTCTCCCAGGACGGACAGACGTGCAATAGATGCCGTGTGTAAACTGAAAAGATAATACATTTGCAACATAGGTAGTCCAGATGTTTGGAAATGCATGTGTGTATAATAGGAAGATGAATCCACGAGGATGTCAGCAATCCTGTGGGAGCCATCAGGGAAGTAGGATGATGAGAGTCAGGCAGGACCGCAGAGACAGGTTCAGCCACGACTCAGGACTGCGACTCAGGATGCAGGACTCAGGATGCAGGACTCAGGTTGCAGGACTCAGGATGCAGGACTCAGGATGCAGGAGTCAAAACAATATGATCAACACTTAAATAAGACTTAAGTTAAGGAGTACAGCGACCCTCTTCAACCAGCGTTGAGGATACCAACAAACGGGGCATTGAACCGTTTCTGACTTTTGTTTGAAATGCACTCTCAATGTTCACTGTACGGTCTTACAAGAGGAACTATTACTTGAATATATTGACACAAAATGATCTGACAGGACGATACAAAACAGAAACAGACTGGAATCAAACAACTCGACTTTAACTAAACAAACGATACCAAAGTGACTCAGTGACCCAATTGTATTTATGTTTTCTTGTCTGTGCTTGTGTGTTCTTTCCTCTTTGTACACATGTAAAATAAAATTGACATGCTACCCAGAAGTAAATTAAGTAATTAAAATGTGTCCCACAAACTGTGATAAGCACATCGATACATCAATAACTTACATTCAAAACATATCATATATATTACTCTGAAATAGACCATCATCGCACAATGAGTAGCCTACTTTTACTTTTGGTATGGTAAGTATATTTTGATGCTGATACTTTTGTACTTTTACTTGAGTAACATTTCGAATGCAGCACTTTTAATTGTAACAGAGTATTCCTACACTCATGTAGTTCTACTTTTACCCAAGTACATGATCTGAATACTTCTTCCGCCTCTGCATCGCTGCAGTGTGGACCTGTAGCCGGTCAGAGCATCTTCCAGCCGGACGGCCTGCCTGCCTCCAGACAGGACCAGGATCCGGGATGATGCAACCTGTCCTGTGCTGCTCTGCTCCGCGCGCCGTTTAACCTGCGTATTACCCTTTGTGTGTTTTACTTAAAGCTTAATAATGAAGCGTTGAATAAAATATATTTTTGCCAGACTCCCATTATTCCGTCCTCCTCACACACAGATACGGTAATGTAACATATTATGGCCGACCTGCTGCAGCCTCTTCTCGATGTCCCCCGCCCTGATGACGATGGGCCCTCTCACAGCGTACTCCACCGCCTTCACCTGCGGGCTCAGGCTCGCCATGGTCAGGCTCTTCTCTCGCATCCGGCATGGGTGTCCAGCTCCGGTCTGCACGGTTGCTTCGGCCGTGCTGAAGCGCTTTAGCCCGGGCTGCTCGGTAACCTGAGGCCCGGGCTGCGTTTTATATCCAGCCCGCTGCCATAAACCGGAATTAAGCGGGGAGTTCCGAGGGGGAACAGACCGCTGTACGACGTCTCTCAGACGGAGCATGTTTCCTCAGGGTCGGTGCAGCTGGAGCCGTTAGTCAGCCATTAGTGAGGCAGAAAGCTGATACACGCACTGCTGCTCGCGCCTCAAGCAAGCTGTCTGACATCAACACTTCCTTTCCCCCCTGCGAACACTTAATTGACGTAGGAACCCCCGATTCAATGTAGCAAAGTAGACCGAATGCTGAAATAAACATAACGGTGTGTGGCATGTTACAGAAAAAAAACAAAGAACATAAAATACAAAATATCGATTAATGCGGTGATGGCTAACATGCGCCTGAAACATCTCAAAATGTTTCAAAGTGAGAGACACACATGTTATACAGTATAATACTAAATATTAAACATCCTATGAAGCCTACTCACTGACAATATAGTCTACTATAGGCTACTGATACTTTTCACAATGACAATGAGATAGACCAGCAGGTAAAGGGAAATAAAAGCACATTGCCCAGCTGCTTGTTTCCTCACTAACAGGACCCAGAGTCACGGTGAACTTTGGAATATATAAGACATATAACATTAGCCAAAACTAAATATACATTCTCTATATCACCCTCAGCACTGTCACTGCTCAACTCTTTAAAGTTCAGCTAGCTTCAATACATCTCCAACCATGCCTTTATTTCTTAATTTTTCACTCATTTTATGTTTCATGTTTTCAGATTTTACTCTTGTGTTGCCCTGCTGGTTTTGTTGCTACTGCAGCAGCACCAACCTGGGACAAATGATCAAAAATGATTAGATACAATAACATATAGGCTAAATCAATTTATAAAGTATAATGTTATTGAACCCAGCAGGATACAAAGTAGTTAAATTACTTATTGATATCCATAAATACAATTATGTATAATTGTGAAATGGGCCGTTCTCCATATTAAGTGATTTCTTTTTTTAAGCTTTACCCCCAGTTTCCACCGGGTCCGTTTGCGCCGCGTTGCGCCGCGCTGCGCCGCGTTACGGCCCGTCTACACTACAGGCATCAAACAATCTTGAAGCTGGGCGTGTCTGAGGCTTGGCGATTTCTCGCGCCCAAGGCGACCAACAACCAATCAGGAATCTCCCGCCCGCCCCCGGCATACAAAGCAATAGCAATGTTAAAACGAAGTAAACTGGATATAAACTCCCCAAACAGGCGAAAACCTACCAGTTTCACCCACTGTCTCTGCCACCTCCCTCCATGCCTGGTTCCTCCGGTTTGTATCCCGGTAAATAGTTCTGGTCGTAAAGAACCGGGTGATTTGTTACCGTAATTTCTCTTTGGAATATGAGGAAATGAACTGCGGTCTGGCTCTCCCAGCTTGCACGCGGTTTGATTGGCTAGCGCTTGTACTGGCGGGATTTGCATAAACGGGATTTGATTGGCTGATGCCAGCTTCGAAAGCATCGGGAGCATCAAAAGTTGAACATTGCTCAACTTTTGATGCTCACGATGCTTGCAAAGCCATGCCATGCTCCCTACAATGCAGTTCGGCGAAGATTCAAAATCTTCTACGTCACCCCATTCAAATGAATGGACGAAGCGTTGAAAGCATTTTTCGATGCCTGTAGTGTAGACGGGGCGTCACGGTACGTCCACACAGCAGCTTTTCAAAAATCTTGAAAATCTTGGAGCTGGGCGTGTCTGACAGCTTGGGGATTTTTTGCGAGCAACGCGACCAACAACCAATCACATGAATCTCCCGCCCCCGACATACAAAGCAAAAAACCCCGGGGATTTTATGCGAGCAATATATATATATATATAAACTCCCCAAACAGGCGAAAACCTACCAGTTTCACCCACTGTCTCTGCCACCTCCCTCCATGCCTGGTTGTATCCCGTTAATAGTTGTGGTCGTGAAGAACCGGGTGGTCGTAAGGATCCTGGCCACTCTAGTCAATGAGTGCTATTCCACCACACGCGCCGCGTTACGGCTCAGACGCGTCCCAGAAGCGTGCCAGAAGCGGCTCGGCGCAGCGCTTCTCTAAAATTAGGATGAATCTTATTTTTGCCGCGGCGCTGCCGTAACGTAAGGTCGGGCAGGCAGCCCCCCCTCGCAGGAAGTGGAAAGGTGAGCATCCGGGCCAGGCCCATCCCCCACATATACTAATTTAGCTGACCCCCCCTCCTTCATCACAACACCTCCACTACGATACGCACAATGGACAACGAGGTTTTCATCATGGAAGTGGAAAAACACACTATTTGATATGATGTAACCAATGCTTACAAGGACAACATCAGAAAGGACAAGGCCTGGTTTTTAGTCGCTGCAGTTTGTGGAGTGGAAGGTAACAACTACATATTAATGTTTTAAAGTGAATTAATACTTGTAGGTACAGTACAGAGCCATTCAATAAACACAATTTAAACAGACACAAAAATAAAACATTTAACTATGTAGCCTACTTACTTTCTTGTAGAAGTACAAATGTCCAGGATGCCCGAATCAATAACAAAACTGCGAGCCTGCACGCACGACTCTACGCTTCTGAAGCGCTTCTGGGACACGTCCGGTGGGTTATGGCGCTAGAGGAGGTCGGACCAAAACCGCGGCGCAGACAGACCCAGTAGAAACTGGGGGTTAGGCTGCAGCCACACGAGGACGATAACGGAAACGCACCGAAATCGTTATCAAAAAAGTCTTCCGTCCACACGGTCCACACGCAACAGGCACCAGAAACGTGTCCGTCCACACGAGATAGCTCGAACCGCTGGAGACGCTGTAGTACATATTCCTGGCGCTGTACTGTACCAAATACACCAAAAGTAGCGAAGAAGTCTTCTCGCGCATGCATGGTTGCCATGGTTGCCCTTCTGTTTATTCTCCGCGCTGGCTTTAGCAGCAGAGGTGGGGTTTCGCTGGTCAACATGTCCGTTAAAGTTTAAATCTTCCGGACAAAATTAGAAAAGTACCGGTCTAAGGTCTTCTTTGTTATTTATTGAGCTTTAAAACAAATGAATAGCGACTCTATATAATAATACACGGAGGACAGAGCCTCTCTTTTCCTCCCCCTCTCCTTCCTTTCGCTCATCAGTATTCGTGGTCTCATGCAGCTGGCTGATCCAGTATGAGTGACCCGACAGCAGTGGTGGTGTCAGGGGGGCGCTATCCTCGGGGGTGCAGCCTAGCACCCCCTGAGCACCCCCAATAAATGTATAAGCTAGAGTGATGAAATTCACTCTGCACATGCGCAGTTAGATGGTACGATCGCTGAGAAAAAAAGGAGCCACGTTTGAATTTCTCGCGTAAGATATCAGCAAAACTGTGTTTCTGAGGTAAAATATTAACTAAAATGATATGATGTATTTTTTGGATACTGTCTTGAGTTCAAATGTCTAGGAATCCAAACTAGTATTATTAGAAACACTGTTTTGTAAGCTAAAAATATAACTAGCTAAATATGGGTCAAGCTAGAAACCAGGCAGGTTCACAGGGGGTGGAAGCTTTTGAGAGACTCCCTGATGGAGGCAGCTGATTTATATGATGGTCTCAGCTCAAAGGAGGCAGGTCCACATAATGAAGGTAGAAGCACCTCTCAGAGAACAGTGTAATCCTTCACAGAGGATGATGCTGTGTGTGTTATCTGTTATCCTGTTCATTGCTCATTGTTTGTTGGAGGAAGTGTGAAACCCCATTCAAATCTTGTTGCCTTAGAATTTGACAGCTTTCCCTATTTGTTGTCATGCAGTGTGAAAAAAGGTAACCGTTATTAACATGTTACAACCGTGCCTGGCATGTGCTACAACTGTCCCTGTACACAAGGACAGTTGTAACAGTTGAGTTTAAAAAAAAAAAATACATTTTCCAACCTGTACTTATTTCATAAAAACATCTTAAATACATTGTTTCAGTAGCTGACATATTGATAATGTATAATAGGCCTATAGCAAAATGGCTATCCTATTGTAAATGTTTTTTTACTTATTGGGGAAAAGCCCAAAAAGTGTTGCAACTGTCCCTGGTCTCCCTATAAGTAGCCTACTTCTGGATCTCTTGCCCCTTTCACACCAACGCGTTTTCAGCTCCGGCTCGGAGCTGGAGCCTGAAAAGTGCCGGTTTTTCCTGTTCACACCGCAGCGGCGCCGCCTCTTAGCTCCGGAATCCGGTTCACTTCCAGCTCCAAAACATTGTCGGTCTAGAGGCAAGAGCTTCGGAGCTAAGAGGCGGCGTCGCTTACGTCTCTCTTACGGCCCGTCCACACAGCGGCGTGCGTTGACGCTTCCCCATTCACTTTGAATGGGGTGACATCACTTTTAGCCAAAATGCATCGTGGGAAGCGACGTGGAGCGTAGCTGGCGTGGCTCGCTGCAAAAGTTGAGCAATGTTCAACTTTTGACGCCTCGGTGAGGCGTCAGCCAATCGAATCATATGCCAGTACAAGCTCTAGCCAATCAAACCGCTGCTTGTGTGTCAGGGGCGGGAGATTCATGTGATTGGTTGTTGGTCGAGTTTCAGACACGCCCGCCGGCAAGCGTCAGCGCACGCCGCTGTGTGGACGGGCCGTTACGTCGAGGCGTGCAGGAAACTAAACCCACCTCCCCTGAACATGGGTCGACTGTGATGCCTGCCTACAAGCAGTAGTGCCTATAAACACACTTTATAAAGTCAGGCAGCACTAACCAGGCTTCGTGTGATTCTGTTTATTTGTACCTTACTTTGACCATCCGTTCACTGTTATCGATCATTGTGGAGAGAGGCAGACGTGTTGTTTTGTATTATTGCAGCTATCGGATGGAATCAATACATGAGCTGCACAGGTTGTCGTGTCCGACTATCACAAGTAGAATCATAATAAAAATAGGCCGGTAAAATGTGCCTGTAGAAAACGGCTTATGCCACAATAGGATAGCAATAGCAAGTAGTCAGTTTAGCTTCGGTTGCTATGGTAACATCACCCATTTTATACCAGAGAAACTTTCATAACAGCGTTGTGATACCAAACAGCGTCAATTCAGACTGACACACATTCACTTAAGGGGAATGGTGGATATGCATCAGCTGCTTGTGTGAGTCGGACAGTGAATACTTTAGAGCGGCCGCTGCAGTGTGAGCTAACCGGGAGCTAAAGGGAGAATAAACTCCCGTGGAAGAGCAGCACTGCAGCGGTCGGTAAATGCCGCAGAAAGTTTAACACATTAATAAACAATGAACCACGGCACTCTGGAGAAAAGCATAAGGTTGGAGAAGTCGTTATTTAATTTAATCTGGCTTCGTGTGATTAAAAGCAACACGATCATCGACCCGACACAGTTGTTGTTGTTGTTGTTGTTGTGAGCGCCGTAACGCCGTTGGGGAGCAAATCAGCGATGTAAACGGTGACGTCATGACGCAGCAGCGGCAGCACCAGTCGGGCTCTGGGCGGTGTGAACAGAGCGGGAGCAGTAAAGGGAAACCGGAGCTGAACCAGAAAAGCTCTAGCTCGGAGCTAAAAAGGGAAAAGCGCTGGTGTGAAAGCCGCATTCATTCAAGCTCTGCTCTGTGTGTGTGTGTGTGTGTGTGTGTCAGCATACTTGCCAACCTTGAGACCTCAGAAATCGGGAGAATTTCAAAACCTCCTGGGGGGGGGGGGAATCGCCAGAGCTGTATTAGATTAACATTAACATGCTTATTGTAGTTGTAAGTGTACAGCCTTGCAGCCTGTAGCACCATCCTTGATGGAGCATATGTGTGGGCTGGACCCATAGACTGTATATATAAAGGCTGGACCTGTATTTTACAGGAAAGGAGTGAGCAGAGGGTCGAGTTGTCGATTCTTGTTCTGTTTTCTGTGACTCTCTTCCTCACCCTCTCAGACTTTCAGTTGCGCGTGCTACTAAAGAGACGTGCTACCATGGAACCCAAACAATGGTGTAGCTGTATTACAGTCCGAGTGGAAACAGTCCTGAGTAAATCTGATTTAGTCAGAAATCGGGAGACATGCGGGAGAAATATGACCCCGGGAGGAAACCGGGAGAGGGCTATGAAATCGGGAGTCTCCCGCGAAAATCGGTAGGGTTGGCAAGTGTGGGCACGAGACATGTGCATGCGCGAGCGAGAGAGAACGAGCGCGCACCGGTACCGGAGATCGTTGTGGTTAGCATCTGGTGCTAGCTAGCCAAGCTAACGGATATAAGGAGCTTTTTCAACAACAAGGTGGAGGGAGAACTCTCTCCTGTCAGACGGAGAGTCTCAGGCAGGCCCGGTTCCAGAACAAAATGACTAAGGGTGCATCTGAGATTAGAGAGGGTGCAGTGGTAAAGTGCTATTTTTATAAATGGGGAGTGTACCTAACACCCTCTAGGGGGGTCCGGGGGCATGCTCCCCCGGGAAGATTTGTTTTTACATATTGAAGTTAAAAGCATCAACCTGGTGCACTTTGAGAGCAACATGAAGAGATCGATGTGCTCGTTGCTTGACTCATGGCTTCCTCATCACGTAGCCTATAAGAGCATGGCGCCAGGTGTTGCAGCCAGTTGCGGTGAAGGCATCTGACTTACTTGAACCGAAATGTCTACATGCAGAAGATGGCATCTTTTTTACATGAATATTCAGCCGATCTCTGTTTTGAGACCATGAGCTGCAAAATGAGCGCCTCACCCCACTGGACAGGCGAGTTGGTACTTTATTAGATATACCTGCAGGCTCTGTTTTGCAGAGGTCTTCTGGCACTTGCGGGCCGCCGAGGGGTGGCGGTGTTTGGGGTAACGAAGGCGGCTGTGGCTGCTCCGCCTCCGTGGGCGAGGCGGGCAAAGCCGGTGAGTCGGGGCAGGAGGACGTTAGTGTCCACGACAGTGACGTAATGTCCCCATGATCTGAACTGTTATACCTGCAGCAGATGCAGTGCATGCTGGCGATAAGGGCTGGTTGTTTTAACCATGTTCTGAGTTCCATCACTGACGCTGTGTCAGCACCTTGTCCTCGGAGCGGCACAGGTCACGCGCACCTGACATAATAACGTTACTTACCGTTTAAATTGATCAAATAAATGCAGCAGACAATGCTATTCAACCACAATTACAATTTATTTTAACTATATTTAGGGCCTGAGCACGTAGTGCAAAGACCTATTGAAATCGTCAGTATTATTATTCTTCTGTTACCGGTTCTGCACTTTCGACCTGTTTTTGAGGGGGTTACGACACTATTCATGTTGCGACATTTGGCAACGCCGCCAGGACCGGTGAAAATGTTAACATTCTGGCTTCGAGGGGAGAACATTTTTCACCTTGCTCTCTAGCGCCACCTGTGTAAATTCAGTGTTTCGAAACATTTACAAAGTCGCAGCGTAAGTCTGACGGACCTGACATTTTGCACACTTATCCGGGTGGAGCAGCTCTACATAGTATCCTCTCATATCCCGAAGCTCCGCCTACTTTGATTTTTTTTAAATTAGCATAATGTGAAAAACATTGAAATATTAACTTAAATTCCAATTCCTCGATTTTCCAAACCAAACTTAGTGCACAGCATCAATGGAGGGGCAGACACATTACCGTACAAAATGAGCACGAGGTGTGGAAAAATGTGGCCGACATCAATCAAAACATATTAGCAAAAGGGTGTGGCCTACACATAAATGCTCACAATTCATCCAAAATGTATCCAAATATCACAGATTTCGGTGGATAGGTTCAGTGTGTCTTGGGGAATAGGCACAACAAACAATGTTCATTTCGAACAATAGGGGGCGCCAAAAACACAACTAATTATATCTCAAGAACCGATGGACTAAAAAAATATATTTGTCATAGACATACTGGGCAGGGTGAGTATAAACTGAGATTTAAAGGGTCGCAACCAATGAAAAATGTGGGCGTGTCCTATTCAGTTTTTTCTCGAAATCGAAGGGTTAAAAAATGTACCGAGCCATAAGTAGGGGAGAAAATGAGTTACGGCCTTTAAATTCGGAACGCATGTCACAGCCCACAACCTTTTCCAGACTGTAGAAAAAAATCGGACGTTTTAGCAAATATGTCTCAGTAGCGCCCCCTATTATGCGGTAGTCAAATATAGTTTCTTCGAACTACCCGAAACTTGGCACAGAGATTCCTCATGGAAATGCGGACATATTTCAAAATGGCTTCCATTATCTCCGCCCCCCATGAAGTCGGCCATTTTGAAATATGTCCATTTTAAGCGCATTTTCGCATACTTGTCCTAGGAAAATGATCGGAAAAATTTCAAACCAGGACAAGATCAGCCCATATCCAATGTGATGCTAAATTGCGAATGAATAGTCGACTGCTCAAACGGGGAGCTCGTAAGCTAACGGAACATATACCAATTTTGACGATTTAAATGCCACAAAATCGCTAAAATGACTTTCGGACGCAAAACTTGAAACACACGTCACAACCCACGTCTTTTTCCAGACTGTACCAAAAAAATGTACATTTTTGTACACCATCTCAGTAGCGCCCCCTATTGTGCGATAGTCACATATAGTTTCTCCAAACTACCCCAATCTTGCCACAGACATTACTGATGGAATTGCGGACATATTTCAAAATAGCTTCCATTAGCCCCGCCCCCCAGAAAGTCGGCCATTTTGAAAAATCTGTGTTATTCATGCGTTTTAAGCGCTTTTTCGCAAACACCTCCTCGGGAAAAGATCGGGAAAATTCCAGTCCAGGACAAGTTAAGCCCATATCCAATATCATGTTAAATTGCGAATAAAATAGTTGCTAGCTCAATCTGGGCGAACGTAAGCTAACAGAGAATGTACCATTTTTGACGATTTACATGTCTCAAATGACTCCAAACTACTCGCATATAGTTTTCCAGATATTCACGAAACACTGTATACACATTACTATTATGATGGCACACAAATTTACCAGCAACAGCTCTGCTTATTAATTTCCCACATTAACCATAAACACCCAATACATATAAAACTCCTAAACAATGTAGCCTATGGTGAAATGTTTTCCATCTTTGTTTTTCTATCTACGACTACAAACAGTATATCCACTACAAGCACAACAGTAACACATCTTTCTATGCAATACAATATAACAGTATGTGTTCACAGCCAATCCATGATTTAATGAGTATTTCCTTTGTGCCAAGAGCTGATTTAGTATATTGCATCAACGACCTTTTCAATTAAATTGACAATTCTTTTGTGTAATTAATAGTGTGTGAAACCAGGCAGAGTGAGTGACATGGTGTTCATTTCCACTATGCCAAAGCAGTTTACAGTTGCTGACGGTATAAGGTAATATATATTGTCCTAAGTAATTGAATGTAGCTGTGTTCAAAGGAGTACACGTTACAAGGCTGTGCGGGGGGAGCTGCCAGACCCAGATGTCCTCAAAGTCAGCGAGGTATACAAGGACCTCTCAGCAGACATCTCACCACGAAAAAAAAACCGAATGGCTCACTACTCAACTCAATCTTGTGCACAGAGCCTATAGAACACATCATTTAAACCAGCAGGATGTAAACAGAGGAGAACAGCCGGTCTGATTTAGTGCCATGTGATTATCCTGTAATGAGTAACATACACAGTGTTGATCGACTATATAAACAGTTCATTTATTGTCTCGATACATGTGTTGTGTAAGACATTTGAATCAATTTGATACGTCAATATTAAATGTACCTTTATTTTGAAAAACTTTATTGTGAATGACAAACCGGATGTCACATTTCCGGTATTTCCGGTTTAGGGAGAGACTTAATTCAGGTAGCTTGCCTTGGCTGTCTGTGTGCGCGGAGGTTTTGTCGTCAACAGACTCATTAAACTACCCACTTCTCGGTACATAGAAACCCTGCTCCACGGTCAAACGTGAGTAATATCGCAATTGGTGTGTTATACTGAAATGTGTTGACCTATACTTTATACTTTATTTATATATATGTATGCTTTTCATTGGAACACGCGGTGGGTGTGTACAGTGCTAATGCTAATACCTAGCGCCACTTGTTTTGATGTACGTTTTTGTTGGTAACCTCGCTAGTTTGTATCTTTTAGTGTTGAGGTGGGCACCGTTAGATTCTGTGTCTCCTTGCGGTCATAAACAATGTGTTGGATGTGGAGCTAGGATAAGTAATAAGGGAGCTAGGAGTGATTTTCGGTGCAGTAATAGGTTAGCATTTTTCGCTCGGGGCTAATTCAGAGGCTCACTGTTAGCATTGTGTGTTTTTTGTGAAAAAATAAATGAAAAAGATCAGTTAAATTAGTTTTTTTCCCATTCTATGGATATAAAATATTCATAGTTTATTCAATATTAAGCTTCCTTAGACGTTGTTTCCTGAAAATGACGCGATTACGGGTCCGTGGGGCCTAAGACGATAACAGAGTATGTTTTATTTTTATTTTATTTATTTTTTCACAACAGTTGTATTTGGATGGAATGAATACCTATAGTGATAATACAAAGTAATACAATGATTTTTACAGTGAAAACGTTCAAATGGAACTGATGGTTCCCAAATTACCCAGAGGTGAGGTGGACTTTATTTTTCTAAACCTCTCTTAAAAAGGTCAAATTTCACTTGTTTTGCATCAATCTTGATACAGGGTACTTATTATATGTTATAGTTTGGATTCCTAAAGCTTTTAGTCTACTAAACTCATCATTCAAGGGTGGTTTTCACTATAAGTAATGGTTTTTTTTTAGGCGGACATTAGAATTTACATGTTTTTACTATGTTCCATCTCAATTTACTTTAAAAAAAAACATCTCTGTGGTACGGTGGCCCTGAAGTGCAAGAAACCACAGCATTTCACAAAACACAACAGAATTTCACAAAACACAACAGCATTTCACAAAACACAACAGCATTTCACAAAACGCCACAGCATTTCACAAATCGCCACAGCATTTCAGAAAACACAACAGCATTTCACAAAACGCCGCAGCATTTCACAAAACACCGCAGCATTTCACAAAACACTGCAGCATTTCACATTGGACGGAAAGGGTATTCCTTAGGGAGAACACTTATTGTTTGTGATATTGTTTGTGGACAGAGCCAGCCAGAGAAGCACTGCTGTGATTGGTTGTTTTTGCTGCCAATCAAGAAATGACTTCGTGATTGGACCAAGACATCAGCCGTTAGCTGTTAGCACACACTCAGAGCTCACAGCTCCTCATATCTGTTCAGAAACTGGACAAAAGTTAAAGATATGCAAAACACAGACTGTCTATGTCATGGTGAATACAGTCGCTGCTTTATTTATGTCTGTATGATGTTGTTGTGAGTGTGGACGGAGCAGCTACAGGTTAGTTTAGCTGTTTTTCATTTTAAGTCATATGCTAATATTAACCAATACACAGCTTAAATTATTACTTTACTTACCTTGACCACATAACCGCTGTATTGAAGGTTTGCTTTTTGATCAATAAACACAACAACAAAAAGCAAACTCTACTGGTATGGAACATACATGGCCTAATATCCAGAGGAGATGCGTTTATTGAGTAAACAAACAGTCAAGGGCAGAACGTCTGCACAACCCACTGCACCGCACGCCACGGTTAACCTGTTAAGCCCGAAGGGGACCCTGTTTTTTTTTTTTTATTATTTAAAAAAATAATAATATATATATATTTTTTTAAATATTTGTTGTTGTTGTTTTGGGTGGAATGAATACCTATAGTGATGATTCAATGTAATACAATGATTTTTATAGTCTGGTACCTGCAAAAGGTCAAATGTGCCCAAATGTGCCCAAAGCTTATTCCGCCTGGACTTTATTTTCATAAACCTCTCTAAAAAGGTCAAATGTCACTTGTTTTGCCTAAATCTTGATACAGGGTACTTATTATGTTAGACTTTGGATTCCTAAAGCTTTTAGGCTACTAACCCATCATTCAAGGTTGGTCTTCACTATAAGTAATGGGTTTTCTTTAGGCGGAGACAGGAATTTACATTTTTTTGCTATGTTCCATCTGAATTTACTCTGACACAGAGCAATCTATATTGATTCTGACACTTCTACATCCAACTCACAGATGTAACCTTGATTTGATAAAATTCATATAAACCTTTTAGAAGTGAAGTTATGGTCATTTGTTCTGGGAATGTCATTTTCGAGCCTGAAACCTGAAAAACAGGCTCGGGGTTTAACAGGTTAAGGCTCCTCCAGACAGCCTCCGCGATAATCGATCGTCGACGAGCCTTTACAGAAATGTGTTTTCCTTCGAGGCGGCGAGCCCACATACGTTTCCCGGTCGCTGCCGGAAGACCTGGGAGTCCGGGACGCGCACGTTTGAGAAATTACGAACGGCTCATTTCGGAGGACACGCGCGCATCTGCTTGACGCCGGGACGACCGGCGACCCTCCCCTACAGGCGCTCGGACGCGAAGGCCCGCCCACAACTGTGTGCACGTCTGTGACCGCAGTTTTAATCTTCTTATTATTACTATTGTTAGTAATAGTAGGCAAAATGTAATTTTTTTCACTTTTCATTTTTTTTTTTACTTTTCATTTTTCAAATGAGGGTGCATAACGACTCAACTGAGGGTGCAATGCACCCTTATGCACCCCCGTAGAACCGGGCCTGGTCTCAGGTAACCTCAGCTCAGGTGAAGTAAATGACTCTCAGTGTTTAGATAGTTAACTTTAGTCTAAGTATTTCTGAGGCACACGTTTATATGATCATTATAGGTATAACAAAACAAGAGCATAAATGAAAAACAGGTATGAAATACTATATGACAGTAAATCAAGAATACAGTTTAAAAGGGGAGTGATTTGTAAAATATCCATAAAGAAATTGAAAATCGGTTTACAGTTCTGTTGGGCTGTTAAATGGTGGGGACTTCCGGCAACAATCTTGATCAAAGGCCAGAAGACTCGAAAAAACATCAGCAAAGATGTTTTATTGAGAAGATGATCACTACTTGACAGAAGTTTTCAAAACTGTTTATGGTCTCCAGTACTTCCAGTCCAACGCCTACTGCATGCTCTGAGTTAGAAAATCGGGCCTTCAAAATAAAAGTGTGACTTTCTCTCACACTTCAGCGACCCACTCGAAACGGGTCCACTACCCACTTTTGGGTCGCGACCCACCAGAGCTGCTCTAGAGCAGTGGTTCTCAAACTTTTTTCAATAATGTACCCCCTTTGAAAAAAATAATTCAGCCAAGTACCCCCTGATCAGCGCAAAAACAATTTGTTAGGGAAGAAATGACTATAGGTACACTACAGTGCTGCACCATCAGTGTCTGATTTATTAAAACAACAACAGTAACTGAGAAACACTTAAATGCTACATTTAAAATGTTTAAACATGGGCTTGTGCTTCACTGAGGATATTTGTCATTCTGACAGGGAGGCTAAGTGCAGATATTACACTTCGCGGTTTGAAATATGTGTAACTCTATTCATATAAAACCCACACTGCTCAAACTTCGTTACTTTTCCTAAAATTTGTATATTTATTTATTTATTTTGGGGCGTGGGGAATGAAGAGAGACAAATATATGAGCATTTTATGAGCATGGGATTTTGACCCCTCATATTATGCATAATGCTGCGCTATACTTTGCGGCCACACGCCGTTGCCAAGCAACGCTTATTGTTCTGCCCTCGCAGTGTGCGGCTATGCAAAGGACAGGTATCTAACAACTTGAATCCTCCAATAATCACAAGGCTTTGGCTTTTCTTGATGTTTACTGTACGATTCTCATTGTGAAACTAGAAATACAATACAGAAATAAAGCATACATTAGTACTAGGGATGGGAATTTGAAAGCAAATGTATATTCGAATATTCGACCCCCCAAAAAACGGTTAACCGTTTAACCGAAATTTGTCAAATGTATTGAACTGGTGATCACAGTTTGACAGCTATAGGCCTACAGCTTTCATGTGTGGAGGCGATTCACAATCAGGCCCTCTCAGCTGGAACGGAGGTTTGCGGATATAGCAAGGGAGAGCATATACATTTAATTTGGCATAGTTTGACCTCTACACAGCACTAACTAACCTCGTCGAAATATTTCCACACATTACTCCTTTTTGACGCCATGTCTGTTGTGTAGGACTCTTCTTGGAGTGTAAATAATTACCGGACTATGACTGGTAAAATATGTTGAATACCGGCAAAACTAAATCTCTCCAGTCAAAATGTCTATGTACTTTGTGCTGCCAAGCAGCGCTTATTGTTGTTTAGGCTGGCCATGTATCGTGAGTGTTGACGGGGCGGTGGATCACGCTCATGAACTGTTAGCGCCGGAACCTCGCAACGGCTGCGGAGCGCATTTGCGCCACATTTGGGCATAAGATGAGGTTTGAGTCTGCGTGATCTGCGTGCAGGGAGGGGCAGCAGCCACGTCATTGGCTAGAACCAGAGCTATTTAATAGAAGAGTTACGACATCTCCGTTCACTCCAATGGACCACTTTTTTACAGCAATGGCGGATCGTGGAGCCTCTCAATCGTTCCCCGGAGGTTAGCGCCAAGGCTAGCAGAGCTGTGGAGTTGTAGCATAATACACCGTTCGTGACGGACTTTTAAAGGTAAGAAGAAGTTTAAAGATTTATATTGCGGATATTATCAGTACATCTGATTCAAATGAACATGTGTATTAAAGGATGTCAGTGGATTATCCCTAAATTAGTAGATTTAGGGAACGTTTACAGATAACAGATTAAGCTAGTATACCGAAGCAAGTTAGCAACACACGTTGAACAGCCTTTTAATTGTAAATTCCGTTCTCTTAATGTCATTTCGTCCAACATGTTGAATTAGAGAAGAGGGGCTTCTAAACGGGATTGTATGCGGGGGTGGAGGGAGTTAATATTAGATAAATATAACTTTGGTGCGTGTAAGAGTGAGTGTTTTTAGCAGAGCCATATTGTGTCCTTGTGATTCTGTTGATTATTACCTGTCAGTATAATGTTGCAGCTCAGCTGATTTTGGACTGATGGCAAAGGGAGAGGGACTTAAGTGAGAGTGAAAACACAAGGTACGTTTAATACTACTGTTTTATATAAGTAAACACCTTATCTCCCCAAGGCATTTCCCATCCAATAGGTGTGCTGTGTGTGTATAACCCTTTCTCCTGTCTGTTACTCCCTCTTTCAGCACAAGAACCAGAGGGGGGTTCAATGGAGCCTGAATACCTGCACTGAGACCCTCACCCTGCACCCTGAGTCTCAACTCTGTGTTTTTCAAGCCTTTCCCTGTTTTTTTTTGTATTAAACAAAACATGAAGCTTTCCCAATGGTGTGGTTTTCGTTTGGTGAAAAAGTGCAAATGCAGTGTTTGTATATAATTACATCACATATTTTGTTGCTGTTGGTCGTGAAATTGCTCCTGCTGA
Organism: Pseudochaenichthys georgianus; assembly: GCF_902827115.2. NCBI lineage: Eukaryota > Metazoa > Chordata > Actinopteri > Perciformes > Channichthyidae > Pseudochaenichthys > Pseudochaenichthys georgianus. The sequence continues at coordinate 3,203,590 of NC_047505.1, read as the reverse complement.
CTTGAGCCAGCCATTTCTTCCTCCGCTCTGTGTCAGTGGGGAAGCCGTACATTCGTACTCCTTTCTCGGAGCGATGTGAGCATCCCCAGGCAGCACAGCAAACCATGGTGGCGACTAGGAGGCAGCACAGCAAACCAGGACAACACGGAGGAAAAGGCACCGACAAACTGCATGATATGCTATTCAATGTTTATTGAATTACATGTATTTGCAATGGATGTTCCTAAAACAACACATTTAACATCATCATCATCATCATCATCATCATCATCATATGCTGCTAGTCCTGCTGCTGCTGCTCGTCCTTTGATAGTCACCTGTCGGTCTCCTGTCCTTTCTGAAAGCCATAAAGATGACATTAGTCATTTAGATAACTTGTGTCCTCAGTTACCAGGGGATTACTGAAACTACCATGAATTTAAGAAAATGGTAGAAATGAATCTAATCTGAATTTTAAAGCATTACTTTAGATCCCCTCCCTCTAAATGTATCAATAAACATTAGAAAGTGATGCTCCTGACTACCATACAGGTTTAAGAAGATAATATTGGTTTGAAAGAATTCAAAGCTATAAATAAACAGCAACAGGCTCTTTAACCAAGGCACTGTTAGTAACATGTAAACTAGTTGTTCACACTAATCCTAATATTATCACTTAATATTAGCAAATTCGATTTTATTTTTTAAAACATATTGATGTAAATACATACACATATCGATTTGTTGTGTAAATATTGCAAATCAAAACCTTTATTCACTAATAATTAACAAAAATCGTAGTTCTATCTCCTGTTATCAATGCATTCACATTGCCCGCATGAACTTCGGGGAACGATCCTCGTCTACATGAACCACGTGACGATAACCGTTTTTGGACTTCCGGTGTCGTAACTCTTCTATCTATATGGCGCTGGCTAGAACTAGCTAGATCTGATGGATTTGGACATAAACGCGAGTGAAGTATAACCGGACGCGAGAGAGAGAGATCAGCACCTGCAGCTCTGCCCGCTGTGAGGGACCGGTGAGCGGAGCAAAACACACCTTAAGACGTCACCTAACACATTTAGCTATGGCACAGTCGTATATATATATATATATACATTGAATGATTCAATTTGATAATATGTAATCAACTTAGGCATCACTCCCAAAAAAAATAATTAATAATTTTTTTTTTAATACAAATATTCATAACTCATTCGAATACATGAATAATTTCGAATATTCGATTAATCGTTCCCATCCCTAATTAGTACACATATAACTGATATACATACATTAATTCAATTAGTCTCATTCATACATGTACACAGCATCTGTATGTAATGCTACTAATTAAGCCCATTTATCCAAACAAATACAATTCACCATTTTACCATCAAAGGCATATGAAAACAACAGCTTACTGTAAAAGTAAGTGCAATAAACACGCCAACATTAATAATGCAATAAGCCTAAATATAGTGCATTGACAATAATGCTATGACTAGCAAGCTAAATGTAAAGCTAGCTGCTAACTGCTTACTAAATTAAGCATGTTCTAACAAACTCTTCATACAGGAAAAATGTTCCAGACTCACAAACATATTCTTTCACACACAGTGACGTCACGAGCTACCCACAATGCAACGCACGCCATATATATATATAAATACGCCATTTTCCTGGAGGTGCTAATATAAACAGCTAGCTAGCAGAGCGTAGGCCTACTAGGTTTTTTTCTGAATTAACGACCGAAGAAATCGCTGCATGTCTTCGGATTACATCTCTGGACTTGAGGGGTGTGCTCGAGGTCGTTACCAGCGTAAACTAGAGCTGTGTGGGTTGTCGGATTGCCCTTACAGACTGCCTGCAGATGTATGGAAAAACGACAGTGGCCTTCGTCGATTTTGGAAACACCAGGTGAATCACTTGTCACAATAATATTATCATGCCAATGCATTTATGTGGTATTTTAGAGTTGACTAGATATTGATTAAGGCAATAGACTATGATATTCTGCTTGCACCTCGCGTGAAATGACGTATACCGGAAATACGGTGTCGCCCTCGGCCCAAAACCCGTATGTGTGTGTGAAAGAATTAATGTTACACAGGTTATACATTATGTTCTGGTACTCATTATCAATAGTATCCAAAGCAAAAGCGTAATAATAAAGGAACTCTGCAGCACCGGGAGTCGACTGCATGTCGTGACGTCAACTGAAGAAATTCCCATTACATGCACACATCGGAGGTACCACAAACGAACACAGTATAACAAATGCAAATCAACCTTAATGATGTATATTGACTACGGCTACAGGTTCTTTTCGAAACCGCAGAAGGACTCTCAACAAGGTGTTGTTCAAGTCTGGGCCGGTGAGGAGCACACTGTTCAGCGACACTCCGTTGCACTCAGCACTTGAATCAAACACAACTCTTATCCGTTTTTTTCTGGGTGAATGTCGGGAGGTACCAATGTACCTTCCTGCAGAGGTGGAGCAGGCTCAGCGTGTTCATTTTCCAACACCTTCCGCATGAACTCAATGTAGTGACTTTGCATTTTTGGCTTTTTCTCAAGAGTTCTCCGAAGTGAGCAGAGACGCTTCATAGCTTGCTCTCTGTTACTAGGAAGACGCTGTCTGGGAGAGCGGAATGGCAATGGTGCCACCCAGCTGTTTCTGTCATCTTGGTCAACCTGGTCATCCACGATGCTCAGGAAGGCCTTGTGGATGGTAAAGCAAACAGATATTGTTCTAAACTGTATTAAAGTAAACGGGTATTATCTTGAACTGTATTGAAGTGAACATGTATTAGTTGGGACTGTTTTAAAGTAATCCTATAAATATTAACATTATACACTTCCATAACATTTCCAAACATCTGGACTACCTATGTTGCAAATGTATTATCTTTTCAATTTACACACGGCATCTATTGCACATCTGTCCGTCCTGGGAGAGGGATCCCTCCTCTGTTGCTCTCCCTGAGGTTTCTCCCATGTTCCCTTTAAACTGTGGGTTTTCTCCAGAAGTGTTTCCTTATCCGATGTGAGGGTCTAAGGACAGAGGGTGTCGTATTGTCATACTGATATTCTGTACACACTGTGAAGACCACTGAGACAAATGTAACATTTGTGATATTGGGCTACACACACACACACACACACACACACACACACACACACACACACACACACACACACACACACACACACACACACACACACACACACACACACACACACACACACACACACACACACACACACACACACACACACACACACACACACACAGAAAACAGAATGCTAAAAAAAAATCATTTTATTTGAAAAGAAACATTCAGTACATCAGCACCATCTCACGATCTGATACATATGTACTTCCTGTATCACAGCTGGACAGCTACACACTGTCTTGAGTTGATTGCAGTTATTTACTTTCATCCACAAACGAAGCAAAGTGAAATGTATCCCAAATAATCCAACTTGCCCTTAAAACCAACGAGTAAACACAACGTGCGTATGTACGTAGCAGTTATTAATGACATTATGGTTTGTAAAATTTAGAAGGAGATGAAACGTCTTCATCTTGTTCAGGGATTCATAAGTGAAGTGAAAGCTTGAACTCTTCAAGGAGGCTCAATATTACTCACAGAACAATGACGGTCCTATTATATATATATATATATATATATCTCTTCAGTTAATCGGACGCACACAGCTGAGTCGTGCTGCCTTCAGTAGATCATGTGATCTCCTGTCTGCTGAGGGTGTCCCTGTCTTCAGATGAATGTAGTATTTCCTCATCCACTTAAATCAAGAGCACATCATGGTGTGGATATTTATACTCGGATGTTTGAATCTACACAACTGTTGGGAAATATCATCGTCCAATTGTGACAACACAACATGCTGGTGCTGTGAGTGTACAGAGGTGTGTGCAGTCAGTGTGAAGCCTCAGCAGCCTCCCCCCGTCTTCAGAGTGGAACACTTCAGGTGTAGCTCTCTGGTCTCCAATGAGAAGGTTCAGTGATGGGTTCCATCAGGCCTATAGGAGGAGTCTCTGGCCCAGGATCTTGCGGTTGATCTCAGCCAAGGCGACAGAAAACACAAAAGCCTTCTCATCGGAAAGACTGGCATACATATCCACCTCCTTCTCCTGTTTCTCTGTAAACACAATAACAAACACGTGTTGGTTATTTAGCTATGGTCATGTCAATAACATTAAAGTGAATTTGACAGGACAACCATCTTGTGTTTGTATAGCAAGCAGAGAGCAGCACTTTGGCAGGAGGGATCATAAGTCTCCATCACAGCAGGGTCGATGAGGGTTGTCTATTGTCATAAGTAGAGACAGTTTGTCCAACCAATATCTTTCCCTATTTGACTAGGTCGTCCTCAGACGAGCCCTCCACCGTGTGTGAACCCCCAGGCCCTGGATCCTCCACACCAGAACCTGCCAGCAAACATGGTTCCAGGTGTTGGTGCATCCACTCTGAGATGAAAAGGTTAACAGAGCAAAATGTCTCCAAGAAACAGAGGCTGTGTTCCATAACATGTGTCACTTTGAAATGGTGTGCTGGCTCGAGTGCAAAGTGTCTCTTCTTATTGAACAGCAAGCTGTGTGAAGCATCTCCATGACTACTCCAACAGGACCCTTAACACTTTCAAGATAACATATGTCGCTTTTATATGGATTACCAATGATGGACTGCAATGCTAACCAAGACCGATGACATCACTAAATGATATTACATCAGAAGCTCAGGAGAATTGCTGTGCTCTAATGAGGACCCGTACTGTTTGATATCTGTTCCGTTAAGGCAGGGGTCGGCAACCCGCGGCCCTTTCAGCCCTCCGCTCTGGCTCCCTTGAGCTTAGACAAAAATAAGAAGGAAATAAAATAAAAGTATTTGTACTATTTATATTTTGCTGCATGGTTGAAAATGTTTCGTATTTTGAGGTGATACTGTGACACATAAATAAAAAACAAAACGGTTTTAATTAGGTCAACTAAAATATGCGTCACATCCTGCTACGGTCCCGCGCGAGCGCCTTTTCTTGGAGGCGAAAAACCTGACCCCCGGCTCGATGAGAGAACTATGGATAAATCAAAGAAAAGAACCGGAGGAACACAGGGTTGAATTCTGTGTGGACAGAGTTATCTGCTTTCACAGCAAACGATGCTGGTTTACCGGTATGTCTGATATGTGGAGAGAAGTTGTCAACGGTGGTGCAGCCTTTACGTATCGAGGAACAACGAGGGAGAGGAAGACAGCTGACGATCTTCAGTCATCATTCAATGGGGTATGTCATTTATTTCAGAAAACACTTTTTGTTATATTCCATGGAATGCTCTTAACGTCCCGATAGCAATGAATATATTAAATGCTTTGACAATAAATACATACAAAAATGAATCTCTGGAAGCCGTAGAGCTGTAAAAAGCACGACCAATCATCTGCCTCGGCCCGGCTAAAGTAACTGGATGGCCTACCTGCCTGTCAGCCGTCCATCTGTGCACAAACTGATCTCGTGCCCTCATTGGTCATGTGTGCGTTCGTGTGTGTTGGAGGAGGGGCTCTGTAAGAAAGTCTGAAGGAAGAGGCATATTTTTTCCGGTTGTGTATTTTCAAATTCTAGCGCACTCGAGCTGTTTTCTCCATTCTTACCTACCCTACCTTTAACTCTTTTTAGGGTGCAGCTATATGTTTGATTTATTTCAAAGTGGGCCCATTTTAATAATATTTTTTCCCTTCAAATGTGCAGAGGACTCCCCAAGTGCTGTGTTTAATTTATTTTAAAGTAGGCCTGTGTATTATTTTTAATTCTCCTTATAGGAGTTCTTTGTTTCTTATTAAATGTAATAAATAGCATAATAAATGCAAACAAACTGTCTGATATAACAATAAAAAACTAGGAAATATGTGTTGCGGCTCCAGACAAAAAAATGTTTTGGAAAAAGGAGCAAAATGGCTCTTTTGGTCAAAAAGGTTGCAGACCCCTGGGTTAAGGCGTCACAGTTAGCCTGTAATAACAAAGTGTGCAACACCACTCCCTCACCTTTGTCCTCCTCTGGTTTCTTCAGGCCCACAGTCTTTGGTCTGCCACGCCCCCTCCGGATGGGATCTGACTGGCTGTTGGTGCGGGGTCTCCTCCTGTTCTCCATGTCGTTGGTCAGAGAAGAGTCGATCCTCTCTCTGCGGATGCGCTCCGTCCTCCTCCGCTTGAAGTCCAGCTTGTCTGAAGCACAACACACGGATGATGAAAACAGTTCCATCACTCGGTTCCACCACAGCACTCCTCATTTCATCCTCTCTACAGCTTGTTTTATCAATATTTAAACAATATTATAAATACTGATTAAACTATTGGTGATAATACTAATTATTTACACAATGAAATGTAAAACGACGAATGAGCAAATAATAGAACAGCTCGACCCCTCAGGCAAGTCCAGAAAATTAGATCCAGTTATTGTAATGCAGTCGGTGAAACCCGGAGAAGACATCATGTGATATTACGATATCTAAAACACAAGACGATATCAAGTCTCACGTCACAATATCCATTTAGCTGACGTGCGTTCACTTTCCCCGCGCATCAGAGATGTTGGTGAGCAGTGTTCGTTTGGACCATGGTTGATGAAAGGTGGTGAGACTTTTGAATGTGTGATAGCAGGAAAGGCACAAGTGTTCACTATTGTGAGAGGGTTGACGTGTGGCATGGACCTCCAATGGTCATGTTCGGAGAGACAGTCCAACGGGTTCAGCTGTTTCTCAGATCTTAATGTGAGTTCTGCAGAAGGACTGTTGGGAAGGCTGCATCAGTTCATCCGTCTGAACGACACAACACTCTAACACACTGTTCTCTATCAGGCGTCACGTCATGGATACCTTATCCAACCAAATAAGCTCAACTATTCCGTTCTGTTCCAACACGGGAAACATAATAACAAATGCGGGTGCACCCTGGAAGCAGGGGGTGCACCCTGGAAGCAGGGGGTGCACCCTGGAAGCAGGGGGTGCACCCTGGAAGCAGGGGGTGCACCCTGGAAGCAGGGGGTGCACCCTGGAAGCAGGTTACTACAAGTGGAAAGCACGTGAACTTATTCAGTCCGTCTCTCCTTCAAACTCCACTGTGTCCAGTTGTCCTCAAAGGTATCTTTGAAACGTGATTGAATTGAAGCTTAAAGTCATTCCTGAAGGACACTTGCCTGTTGCATTGAGTAGGCCTACAGCGCAGACAGTGTGCTTAAAGAACAACATGCGAACATGACAACAATACATACACTTTATATATAAACATAGACAAGCAGATACACTTTATGAAATAAATAAACAGTACTGAAAAATGTAAGCTATAATTCATAAAGCGCCACCAATGATCATAACAGATAACAAGGTATCATAGCATGTGCCAGCTGAGCCTTACCTGCTATGGCCGGAGAAGAGCGCTCATTCAACTTGGCATTGAGGAGCTTCCTGCTAATGAACACATAGCCACACGGGCACGACTTGCACGCAACAGGGATCTGTGAAGTCAGACAGGAAACATTCAGAAGACGTACCAATGTTCAGATTGGGTTCCTTGGGAAAGAAGCATTGACAATGTTAGCTTGAGCCCTATTAGAATGGGGTTAGCATTAGCAGCAGACCTTTTTTCTTCTTATAGCTGTGTAACCATTTATATCTGCTAGTTCTGTAATAACTAGCAGTATTACATATTACTGCTTCACACAGCATCGTCCACCCTCCGCAACGCAACACGTCTTATCAAGAAGCAGTGGTGAGCGCAGCAGAGGGTCCTTCTCTAAGTGCTGTTCTCAATTCTCCATAGTGTGACATGATGCTGAGCACTTTAACCCCACTCCAGAAGGTGGCGGTAATGTACACTAAATCAGTTTGCCAAACACCATGAAGAACAATCACTCAAACTTGAACTAGTTCTTTTTTCCTTGTTACTTGTCCATTTTTGGAGAATACCAGCAACCAATGGACGTAAACTGTATGGCTAGAAAAGTAGCCTATCTTTTTTCACTTTCACTTTCTAAACATGGTTGGAAGGCACTGTTATGTCACTGGCTATAGCAGCCACCGCTATGACCAAAGAGCGCAATAAAAGAAGGACCATGGGATTCAAATGTACTTTGTAAGGGCATTTACTATTAAGTATACTTTATTCAAAACAGCTGACCGGGGAAAGCTGATATATATTGACGCCTGCTGCCATTTCTATAGACACTATCCTCCAAAGATGGTTGAGACACCCCAGAATGCACTGCGACTCCCAGTTCTATGACATGGTGTTGATGTAGCCTGACGCAGGTAGCACTGATGTAGCCTGGAGATGCTAATCTAAAGCAGAGATGAGGAGAGGGCTACAAAGGCCTGAACAGATCACTTCCCTCTAACTCAGGGGTGCCCAACCAGTAGATCGCGATCGACCGGGAGATCCCCAGTCGATCGCGAGATGTGTCTAAAAATAGAACAACAACATTCTGTTTTATCGTTAATGTCCTGACCTATAACATAATCTTCCTGTGCCAGAATAATGCACTTGAACGCATCAAAGCTTTGTGATTGGCCGGCGTGACCCCATGTGTCGGGGCGTGGCTGGTGGGCAGTATTTAGCTGACGTTGTCCGTGTCAACAGGAGTGACAGTCCGCACACACACAAGACCGCAATGGCAGAAGCAAAAAAGCCCAAAATGTATCATTTTCACTCCGAGTGGGAGGATGATTATTTTTGTATCTATTCCAATTCAAAGTCCATCTGTCTCATCTGCAATGCGAGCGTGGCTTTATCGAAGAAGGGTCATTTAGGAGCGGCATTTCAAAACAGTGCACAAACGCTACGAGGCGGAATTCCCTCCTAATTCTGCCCTGCTCCAAAAGGGGAGGGGCCTGAAGGGACGGCTAAATGCACAGCAGTCCATTTTCACCAGGCCCAACAACAAGAGCAAGGCTGCTCCAGAGCATCTTATCGTGTCAGTCACGTTCTTGAGAAACACATGAAGTCTTTCAAAGACGGCGAAGTTGTGAAAGAAGCATTCCTGGAGGCTGCGACGTGCTTTTGGGGGACAGTAAAAATAACAGCAGCATTTCAACAGGTTTTTGATATAATAAAAACTCAAGTTAGATACCGTTATTAATCAGCTGTAAGTTTTAGTTTGTTTGAACATCATTATAATTATTGTACAAAATGGTATAAGAATGCAAACTTAAATTGATTATAGTCTATTATCAATTCAGGTTAAGAAGCTAGTGTTGCTTGCATCCTATTTTAAAGGCATTTCTTTTTATACTCTAATAAAATGCAACAAAAAAAGGGTTTGATTCTCTTAATTTTATCTCTTTTATTGCACGTTGGCAGCAGATTCCTGAGTAGCTTCAGATCTGAGTCGTCTTATTAGTAAGCCTAATTTATACTTTTGTAGCAACACTATTTTTATATAATGGCAAAGAAAGGGTTCAGAGTCTTTTCTTTTCTTCCTGTGTCATATGTGGCAGCACTGTTCAATGTTTCTTGAAGACATTACCCACTGTAGTGACGTGTGAATAAACTCTGTATCAACAACACTGTTGTGTAACTTCAGTTAAATACTTGTATGTGTGTAGATTAGAAAGAGGAAAGATAAAGGATCTGCAGTATGTTATGAAGTATTAATTGTACAAAGGTCAGTTTTATACAAGTAGAAGTGTGTATTTACCTGGCAGTAGGCTGTCAGTAATGGCTACGCCTCTACTTGGACTGGTAGATCTCAGCAGACTGGCAACTTTAGAAGTAGCTCTCGGTTCAAAAAGGTTGGGCACCCCTGCTCTAACTACACATTCTTGCACCCTCGTTGGGACAATACTGAATGTACTCTTCTATATCCGAGTGCACATGATAACCGCACGCAGCGGTGTACGTAACGGGATGAGTGATGACCCAGAAGAGCGTCCGGACTGTTGGAGGCAGATGATAGCCATGTGATTAACATGATGGTTCAGCCTCGATGGAGAGAGACATGTGACTGTCATGTGTATTGCTTCTGCAGGTCTTAGCTGATCTGAACTACACTTTGAACCGGTATTCTGCATATTGTGACTGTAACACTCCGAGCATGTGAAGGACACTATTCTGGAAATGATTTGTCCCATGCAGCTGTGTGTGATGACTACTTCCATTCTTGCAAGGATACTAAATACGTGTATCCTGATATTGAAGAGTGATGTGTGTCCTAACAACCCTCATGCCTCTAGTGACATCGCCTGAGATCTTATCAGGCGTTGGCAGCTCCTGATTGGGCCTAAACATGTCTCAAGACACAATAGTACCACTTCTAAGGTCATGACTTACTTCCCAAGCCCTGCAGACTTTGATTAGAACATACAACCCTTTACATTTTTAAAAGGCCCTAAGAACAAGCAACATCTTGGAATGGTTGGTATGCTACTTTGGCTTCATCAGGAGAATATGAGCTGTCGGTGTGTTGCTGTAATTCACCTTGAGCTTTGCACACTAGTTTAAGATCTAGAGAACCAACCTCGATTGAAAATTCTAATTCAAACTCGTCGCTCATCGCTTTTCCTTATCTCATCGCTATTGCTCATCATATGTCCCATACTGCTTTGAAGTGTGCTTTGGTGCAGACAGGAAGCAGCTCTTTAACTGCTTACGTTTCTCCACCGTGCAACGTCAACAATAATCATGGGAGGATAACCAACATTAAAATCACAAAATAAAGCATGCATTTTACTAAAATGTCATATTGATAACAAAATGGTCAGAAAACGTTATCAACTGAAATGCTATCGAAATGTGAGTAAATCCAAAGACTTTCTGTGCTAACTTGTATCATTACACGGTGCGTGCGGGGTGGCCGCTGAAGCCCCTCCCCCCAGCCTGGCGGGGTGTTTGTTGACTGATATTAACCATAGATATTAACACAATTATCAACAATACACAAAGCTACACTATGAGTAACAACGTTCACAATTGAACAAATGCATTTTCCTCACCTGTTGGTCGCATTCAGGACAAGATTTAGTAGCCATTTTGACTTTCTTTGTTTTATTGACCGACATAGTGCTTTTCCTCCTGCTGTACCGTAGCTACAGCTCTCTGTGAATCATGGACGACCCCTGGCAGCCGCAGGTACCCGAACTCATGCGAGGAAGAAACACAGCGATGTGGCGAGATGACAACACGCCTTCGGAGCACACAAACATTACAGTGGACTAATAATGCTAAAGCTGCGAGGCGAGCATGCGCAGAGAGAGTCCTCCTGCTGCTGTGTTGCATTCATGTTCCATTGAAAAAAGCGGTACAAAGGCTCTCCGCATTCTGGTTCTCATCATTCAGTTCTATAATGAAGAGATACACACAGATGGTTGGACTTGTTTTCCATACTTGCTGATATGAATAATGCAGATTGTGTCTATCCTGTGCATGTGACAGGCGTGGGGTTTGGTCTGACCCAATAAGGCGGGGTAAAAACATATTCACTCCAGCTTGGAATTTGAAACAATTTGTATGTAAATAATCATGTAATGTATATTAACTTAATGTATGTGTTGATTTTCATAAACACTTAACATTTTTCCTCAAGCTCCCACGGGCCTTCAGATTCCTACTGCACTGCTGAAGTCTCAGGCTCCGGCATCTGACCTGTTTTCCTCATGGCTTTTTACCTCTGTCTCAGAACCTTAAATGTCAGTCTTCTGCACCAAAGTACTTGTCCCCTGGACCGTCACCTGCCTCGGCTCCAAAGTGGGCGCCAGTATTACCAGTAAATGACAGCAATAGCATGTGTCCTACACCTTAGGGCTTGAGCTGCATAAGCTCTCCAACATCAGGAGGGTTCTCTACTGCAATATAATAATATAAATACATTTTCTAAAGCACTGTTCTTAAGTAAAATGTTGAAGTACTTGTGCTTTACTTGAGTATTTCCATTGTTTATCAGCTGGTTGCTATCCTGGCACCAAACTGGTGGAACGAGTTCCCCATCGATATGAGGACATCAGAAAAGTAAAACATCTTTTTTACAAAACAATAAAAATCTTCTCATTTCTGAATGTTGCACTTCAAAAGGTTTGGCTTATTCCAATGAACTTGCCGTTTTGATTTTGTATCTTCATGGCTGATCTGAATTGTAAGTTGCTCTGGAGCAAAGCATCCATGGCTTTCCATGTGGAGTTGGAATGTTCTTCCAGCTTCACCTGACAGTGCAGCCCTGCATGGCAACCGGTCCTCCAAATGGCCCTGGATGTGTGACTGACAGTCTGCCGGCCTCTCGCCTGATGTCCGCTTAGCTCCAGCCTCTGTGTCGTGCATTATATTCATATGCCTTGTGTAAATTAACAGAATGCAAATATGTATTGTTAATTTCAATTTTATTTCAGCAACTGACAACGACAATTGCTATTTAATCTGCTTTTTTATTCATCCGATTTACATGTGGGTTTACACACAGATTTAAAAAGGGGAGAGAACAAATCAATAATAGCTAAGAAAGAGGAATCAGCAGACAATGTGGAATGCTGCAGCAAGCATGTACATCATCGTGATCTCACCATGGCAACGTGTCAACGAGCACACAGACCTGAGGAACCCTGCACCCCCCACAACAGATTGTCTGAGACAAGCGTCACTGAGCAACAGGATCTCATTGAAAAACTAAATGGAGCAGTCAGACATTATTCTTGTTGTATTCATGTACAGCAAACTAAAAAGCAAGCCTGTCCAAGCTCACTGAAGCATGCGCACACGTGCTGCAGCTCTCAATCCATTGCTGCGGGGTCCGGAAATAAAATACATGGAGTTTATAGGGAGCTGGAGAGATACATCTGATGTTCAAAAGAAGCACTGCTTTAGTAGGAGGATGGACTCTTTCCAACATACTACCATTTCTCCTCCATCGTTGAGGTCATTAGTAACTTCGTACAGAAGGACTGAGGGTCATGCCACACAACTCTGAACTGAACAGGCTGGCGAGATGTAGACGTCTGTTCTAAAACATCAACAGTAGGGCCAGGTGGGGGGGGGGGGGGACTAGCTTGGATGCAACACAGCTGTAAAACCACTGCTAGATTCTGTAGCCATAATACACTCACGCTAATACATCCACTTCTCAATATGGGAAGATGTGAACAAGTGACGACTCAGTGGAGACACCTCGAGCAGCAAGTAAGTCTACGGACATGAAATGATACGTTAGAGACAGAACCAGGGAGCAGGACCTAGAAAGGACACACTGAAGCGGAGTGTTGCTTCTTCAACAGAACACCTCCAGCCTGCTGCAGAAGCACGTCCTGGAGTGAGGGACAGTGAGGAGGAGATTATGCAGAAAAATTAACAATAATAATTATAAAATGAAGGAATGAGTTCTTTTAGCTCTTCTTGACATTTATTGTTATTCCCACCCTACATGATGGGATTGATGTGTTCTTGTGAGTGTATTCATAATATAGTTAAACATCTAGTTTTAAAGCACCAGGCCCTCATAGGCGGGCCCCTCGGCCTCCGGGGACTCCCTCTGCAGTCGCAGGTGCTCCAGTGTGTTTTGGAAGTGTTTGTTGATCTGCTCCGTCTCCTCGCTGGCCTCCAGGTTGGGCAGATCTTCCCTGATCTTCTGGATGAGCTGGTTTAATACCTGGACAGTGACCTGGGGGGGAGAGAGTGTTAGAGGGACGCGCTTTATGGACTCTCATATCATAGAAGCAACTGTCCATGTGTTTGAAAGTTAAAGACAATAGAAGAGTTGACCACCTAATTTGATTGTGTATTGTGTGCAACGAGCCCTTTGTTCCCGTGGACACGCGGCTGCCAGCACCTCTGTTGTTCTCACCGGTGGTGGTGGGCGTAACGCGCAACGAGGCGGAGCAACTCACACAAAGAAGAATGCTTGCTAACAAACATGGGTGTTCACAATTGACGAATAAAAATGGTTTATAGTGGCTTCTTAAACATGTTGAGGATTACACACTTACATGTTGGTTAGAAACGTATGCAAACAGCTAAGCAACTTTGTTTACGATGAAACTAAAAGTAACCGCAGAGCTTCAGTCGGCAGACTACAAAACCACTGATGAAGCCAGACATCTGGGTGTAGTGAAGGACTCAGACCTGAAGTACAACTCATTAGGTCTGCTTATGATCACCTGAAGAACATATCGAGGATTACAAACTAATGTCACAACAGGACTTAGAAAAGCTTTTATCTTCAGTAGACTCGACTACTGCAGTGGTGTCTTCACAGGGCTCACAAAAAACTCCATCAGAAAGCTGCAGCTGATTCAGAACGCTGCTGCTCGAGTCCTCACTGACACCAACAGAGTGGACCACATCAGTCCGGTTCTGAAGTCTCTACACTGGCTTCCAGTCGGTCAAAGAATTGATTTTAAGTGCTATTGCTAGTTTTGAAATCATTACATGTTTAGGACCAAAGTATATTGTTCAACTCCTGCATAATTAGGAGCCATCGAGGCGCCTCAGGTCTTCTGGGTCGGGTCTGCTATCGGCTCCGAGAGTAACAACAAAACATGGAGAGGCAGCATTTAGCTGTTATGCCCGACACTCTGGAACAAACGACCCAAAGCATGCACGTCCGCAGAAACGCTCACCATTTTTAAATCGAGACTGAAAACACATCTCTTTGCCGCTGCTTTTAATTGAGACGCTCATATTCGCACTACAGTATGCCTTTTAAAGATGCATTGTTTACCTGTGGTGTTTATTTTTATTATCTTAGCTTTGTAATGCCTGTTGTGAAATGCCATTATATGTGTTTTACTGTATGTCTTCCTAAAAAGTCTTTTAATTTGTTTTGTAAAGCACTTTGAATTACAACAGAAAAGCGCTATAGAAATAAACATGCCTTACAACCCTGTACATTTCAGTATTATTATAACTGGTTTTTTATTATTTAAAAAAATGCAACTTGCACACTTGTATAGTATACGTTTATATTCTCCTATGTTTATAAAGTGTGTTTAAGTAGTAGGCTGGTCTATACCAGTGTATTCTAACCTATGCTGTATTTGATAGTGTATTATATAGATAATATAATATATGCATTTACTGACATCTCTAACTCGATGCTTCTGGAACTAACCAACTTCAGTAAAGCACATCTATTCTCTTCCACACACCCCAATTCAATGCAGTTGGGACGTTGTGAAAACGTAAATAAAAAACAGAATACGATGATTTGCAAATCCTTTTCAACCAATTGAATACACTACAAAGACAAGATAAGTAATGTTCAAACTGATCAACTTTATGTTTTTTTGAAATATTCTCTCATTTTTGATTTGACGCCTGCAACACGTTCAGTGTTACATCACCTTCCTTTTAGCAACACTCAATAAGCGTTTGGGACCTGAGGACACTAACGTTGAAGATTTGTAGGTGGAATTCTTTCCCATTCTTGCTTGATGTACACCTTCAGTTGCTCAACAGTCCGGCGTCTCCGTTGTTGTATTTTGCGCTTCATAATGCACCCCACATGTTCAATGGAGACAAGTCTGGACTGCAGGCAGGCCGGTCTCATACCCTCCTCACTCTTTCACTACGAAGCCACACTGTTGTAACGTGTGCAGAATGTGGCTTGGCATTGTACTGCAAGGACGCCCCTGACAAACATGTCGCTTGGATGGCAACAGATGTTGCTCCAAAACATGTATGTCCCACAGAATTAAAGCTCACCTATTATGCTATATTTGAAAAATATATTATAGGGCCATATCTATACAAAACATGTCTCTGAAGTGTTTTGCTCAAAATACCAAACAGATCACCCTTTGTAGCCTGCCTCATACACCTCTATTTCAGCCCTGTTACTAAAGTGCTGATTCTTTGACTGTAGCGTTCAAATTTGAACTGGGCTGATGCTGGCCCCGCCCCCTTTGGAGCACGCAAGCAGTGAGCAGTATGGAGCTCAAACGCTTCTTTTCTCTTGCGGGTCTACCACAAGGCGTGTACCTTTCATATCCTGCTTCTTCACACATGCTCTCTCCAGTACAGTTAGCTTTGAGTGTTAGCGATGCTAATGTAAACAAAGACCATACTACTTCCAAAACAGTCGGGCATTGTTTCTGATAGCAGCGTTTCTGATTGGGTCGTGGGTCCACATTTAAGATATTACGGCATATCGGACGCAAATCTGGATCAGCTCCGTTGTTCCCCGTTTTAGGAGGAAAAGAGAGGGTTTTGTGTTCTGACACTTTGGGAGTTCCCTGACGCACCGGGGACACATAGTTATGTAGAAAAGACATCAAAGAGTGCATTTTGTATGATTAATGGTCACCATCATACCATCACAGACGCTGGCTTTTGAACTTTTCTTTGCTCTTTAGCCGGACGACACGACATCCATGATTTTTTAAATGTGGACTCATCCGACCACAGCATACTTTTCTACTTTGCGCCAGTCCATCTCAGATGAGCTCGGGCCCAGAGAAGCCGGCAGTGTTTCTGGGTGTGGTTGATATATGGCTTTGTATGTTAGAGCTTTATCTTGCACCTGTGGATTTAGCGACTAACCGTGTGAACTGACGATAGTTTTCTGAAGTGTCCCTGAGCCCACGTGGTAATATCCTTTACACAATGAGGTCGGTTTTTAATGCAGTGCCGTCTGAGGGGTCGAAGGTCACGGTAATCATTGGAGTTTTCGGGCCTTGCCGTTTACGTGCAGAGAGTTCTCCGGATTGTCTGAATCTTTTGATGATATTATGGGCTGCAGATGAAATCCCTAAATTCCTTGCAATTGTATGTTGAGAAACATTGTAATACTCATGGATTCATGTACTGTTGGACTGTTTGCTCACGCAGATGTTCACAAGGTGGTGAACCTCGCCCCACCCTTGCTTGTGAACGACTCATTTCATGGATGATCCTTTTATACCCAATCATGACACTCACCTGTTTCCAATTAACCACATGTGGAATATTCCAAACAGGTGTTTTTTAGCATTCTTCAACTTTCCCAGTCTTAGTTGCCCCTGTCCCAGCTTCTTTGGAATGTGTTGCAGGCATCAAATTCAAAACGAGTGAGTGCAAAAAAACATCAAGTTGATCAGTTTGAACATCTGGTCTTTGTAGTGTATTCAATTGAATATAGGTCGAAAAGGAATCATTGTATTCTGTTTTCATTTACAATTTACACAACTTCATTGGAATTGGGGTTTGTATTAAATTATATAATTTGCCGCAATACTTTCTAGAGCATCATTCCATTTCACAATGATGCTCTCAATTTGTCTGGCGTTAGACATCCTGCTCCCCTGCCTAAAAGCTCTCGGCCAGGATGTGTCCGTTTAATAAATCCATATGAACACGTAGTTGCCGTGTCTCTATTGTCCGGTCTCTAGCGTTCAGTCAACTTTGACTAACTCGTCAAGCCGGAGCCTCTCAGTAAGGGCTTACCAAAATAAGAGCACTGCGTGTAGCAGTATAATTAAACATTACAGGTTGTGAGTGACATTAGTTATCATATTTATATATGTTTAGTAGGTTGTGGAAGTGCGCTCCAAAATATTTGTTGATCTTCTTTATTGGCATTTATTATTTTGATATTATTTATTTAAATGTAATATATAAATGTATAATTTATTTTTGTATTGGTTTTTCAGTTGAATTATACTTAAAGTTCAGGGTATTCAACTGTTAAAAACATACTGTTCAAATTATTATTATTATTTTTTTAAAGTTCAATAAATGGATGTTTTCAAAGTCAATAAATAATCGTATATCAATATTGGCCAAAAATAAAATCGTGATTATGATTTTTGCCATAATCGAGCAGCACTAATACTTTCCCTGGTATCTTTATCATCGGTCAGAGGTCTGTGATTCTCTCTCTCAGGGCAATCTCTCCTTTTCCTCTACATATATACAGAAAGCAGGTTTTATCATTTACACCACATCACAGATGTCCTGTTCCTGCGGAGTTTCCCTTAGAAACATGAAACACCCTTAACCACGTAGGCGTTAGTGTCTTACCGCATCGTTTTCCCGCTCATAGAAGCAGACGTATCTGTTGAGGATTTCAATGAAGAGCTGGACCTGCAGCGAGGGGTCCATACACTGGTTGGCAATCTTCAGGGCTTTCTTTAGGCACTCCATCACACGCTTACCGTCGCGGATCTGAAAATGGAGCAGCATCAGTACGGAGCACTGGCAGCTAGCAAAGTGACTGGGCAGGTTTATATAGAACTGATTATCGTTAGAACACATAAAGAACTGGTTTCCCTTTACTTTAATCTACATGGCATTGTGGTAGCTTTAGGGTTTAAGATGTACCATGTGATCAACTTTCCTGTCACTTCTCTCATCAAGACAAAACTTGAATGGATAAAAAGCATCAAATGAGTTAAAGAAATGAAAGTGTGGTTAAGGGTCAACTGAACATTGAATAACTCTCCCCACATACATGATGTCCCTGTGAGTATGGAAGGGTTTCCTACTGTTTGCACCTGCTGTGGACGCCACAGTGAGCATACTGCTTCTGCTCATGTTATTCCAGATGAAGTGTGTTTGAAAACAGGAAGAGAAAGACCCAACACACCTCCTCCCCGTTCTTCTCGGTGCTGCGTCCGGACCAGAAGAGGTGAGCGCAGATGCTGACGGCCCGGCACTGGTCGGGCTTCTTCAGCAGTTTGGAGGCAGCGAGCGCACACTGAGTCCTCAGAGGCTCGTGGTTCTCCTCGCT
Source organism: Pseudochaenichthys georgianus (assembly GCF_902827115.2). NCBI lineage: Eukaryota > Metazoa > Chordata > Actinopteri > Perciformes > Channichthyidae > Pseudochaenichthys > Pseudochaenichthys georgianus. The sequence continues at coordinate 3,184,905 of NC_047505.1, read as the reverse complement.
GAAACACCGCATCCGCTCAAAGGTCCCGATGATCAGCGTGATGGCTGCCAGCTGCGCCTTGGAGTCACTGATCTCATCCTCGTACAGAGAGAAGGCCTGGGGGGGGGGGGGGCGGACATTTTGTACACGTGTGTCACAATGGATCGGTGGACTTTTATCTGCAAAACAAATCCACCTACAGGTACAAATAAATAACCTGAACCTAAATAGTTTTTAGGTCTTGGTCTCTTCTTTGAATAGTACACTCAAGATGCTCAGCGCTTCCTTTTTATAAAATCAACATCACCACCTGTACCGTTCCCCCATGCCATACATATTCTACTTTCAAATTGTACATGAATCCATGAGTAGAACAGAAACACATTTACAATTCGAGGAGCCAGTCTTCAGGCGTGTTTATCTTAACCCGGGACATTTGACGAGTCTTATGAAACTTTACCTGGGACATGAACTCATAAGCTACAGTCTCGTGGTTCTCAAAGCCGATCTCCCCCGCGGCCAGCGCCCCCTGCAGGAAGAGGCGCAGAGGCAGCTCCGCCAGCTCCGCCTTGATAAGAGCACTGATGGTCTGATGGGCGAAGGAGAAGATCTTCTGACACTTCTTCTCCCACTTGTCATCCTGAAGGCAGAGCGGGGTGAGGGCGTGAAACAGGAAGGAGGAAACACAGTGTGCGCGTTAGGGTGAAGGACCGTTTGCTCACCGATGAGGAGTTCTCCTTGTATCTGAAGGCCAGCTGGTAGGCGGCGAACACCAGGGGGGGCAGTGTGTAGCGGATCCGCAGGTTCCCCCCCGCCCCAAAGTGTTTCCGGGCTGTGTTCAGGATCTGGCCACAAATCAGAGTGTTAGCTTGAACGAGCAGGTTAGTCAGTTAGAGATACACACGTTTCAGATCCATGGGGGGGCCCACCAGGTACTGTTGATCCGGATCCTCAGATTTGAGCAGGTGGATGAAGCGTCCCACGAGGCTTTGCTCCTCAGCAAAGTCCTCTGGGTCAGGGTCATCAGCGGGTTGGTCCGGCTGGTCCTGGATCAGTGTGGATGCCAGGGACAGGATGGCGTCCACCTGGAGAAACAGCGGGGGAGGAAACGTTACGTTCTTTTATTCAAATTCCTTCCTGATTTTGGCGGGTGGTCACGGTGATGGGGTCAGGGGTCAGAGTGACAGGAGCAAGGGGCCACAGCTCATCAACTGAACTCAACTACGCAGGGCCTTCATTTGGATCAATAACCCAGAAGCACATGCCTCTGCGATGTGAACGTGTCCCCTCAGTCAAAGCATTATATTGTATGTGTGCTGTCCCAGTGGGCTGTCACGACAACAGGAGACAAAGACCATGTAAATATGTATATTGGTATCAACAATGGGCCAAAGTAGGAGTAATCATTTGGAAATAAAACCAAGTATCAATACCAATCAATAATGGTGCTTCCTAAATGCTGACAGTGTAACAATAAGATGCTCTCATGATGACACAGCGAGTTCAGATGGTCTCGTGCTGCACACCCCAGCAGCTGGTTACACCTCAGTGTTGGCATATAGTCGCCACATTAGCAACGGCTTGTCGGGCAACTTTTACAAATCTCCAAATGTCTTTCTTTCCTTCCTGTACTTGTGAGGCTGCAGTGACTTCCTACACACCGACAGGTTTTGATGGAGCAGCGCTACAGCGTATACAGTTTCCTGGTCTACTTGACTACATTTTGAGGCACACCTGTAAGTTAAGGGATCACAGATCTAGGGATTCTACTCCAAGCAACAAGGAGGTAAGCCGGGCGGTGAGGTGGATGTTCGTAGTGGCCAAACAGTGGTACTACACACCCGTTTCATTAAGGGCCCAACAATGACATTCGGAAAGTGAAATCTGGAAACCAGCAGATTATTTGGACCTGAATCCACTTCCCATATTAAACACTCAACTCTTATTAAATCACTAGATTTTAAATTGTTTAAATGCGCTAAAAGCCGAATCCAGAGTTATTCAAGACAGACGTGACACTGACGTGAAGGCGAGCGGAGGCGGGGCTTAAAGAAAACACTGCCCTAGTTAGTGTAGGCAGTGCTTCCCAACTGGGGGTACGGGGACCCCTAGGGGACTGGAAGGGAGGGGGTTTGTAGAAAGATTAGGGACTGCGTCACACATAAGCCTGGTGTCCTGCCCGCGGAACTATCAGAGCTTATTAGAGACACGCAAGTCTCTCAATGAAAGCTCCAGTCTTAACAAAAGAGGTTCAAACTGCTAGAAGTGAGTCTTAATGTTATTCACTTTCACTGAATAATATATATATAAAAAAGTTTAAATGCATTTGTGTAAAGGGTGAGTTATTAAGTGGTTTTCATCTAATGAGCAGTTGGGTTAAAAAGGATTACAAGGGGTTTAACACAAGATAACATGTCGGCGAATCATCACAGATGAGTGGGGGGTTCTGATAGAAGGGAGAACAGCTCAAGGGGGACTCAAGACAAAAAGGCTGGGAACCACTGCTGTCAGGGACCACATGAACGCAGGACTTGTTGTTGGACAATGCTCCATGTAGTGCTGCAGGGGAAATGTGACGTGAAACATACACCACAGTTTGGTATGGCGCACTTCTGTTGCCGTCGGCGTCAGAAAGTCAACTCTAAAAGAAGAACAGCTAAAAGGGTGTGATCGATAGTCTAAGGGTGCGTTCACACCTGCCTTGTAGAGTCCGGTTGAATCGAACCCTGGTGCGTTTAGCCGCTTGGTGCGGTTCATTTGAGTCGGTGTGAACGCAGTCCGAGACCTCTGAAGTGAACTAACCAACCGGACCCTGGTCCCCTGAAAGAGGTGGTCTCGGAGCGCTTGCTAGTGAACTCTGGAGCGGCTCATTGCTGTGTGAACGCAGTCCGCAGCAACACATAGGAAGCTAGTATTTACGAGTCACAAGAACGCGGGTGTCTTCATTTCTTTAGCGAAAGAGTGAAGCAGAATGAAGTGTTGAACAGTGTAAAGTCAAAACAACTATCAAACTAAAAACTATACTTAAAAGTCAGAACACGTGTTGTCGGTGAAACCCCCCCGACTGCATTATATGGGTTAGAATGTTTTGTATCGCACGTCGTCTGATTACATAATCACACGCGCCGTGGCTGTTGATCTGCTCTCCAGATTAACAGCAGCGTGAAAGAACCCGAGGCTCCACGGCGGAGGCCTTTTTACCCCTTAATGTCTGACCAATGGTTGAACAGCATTTCCGTGCACATGACTTGTGTTTAAAGTGTATAGTCCGTTTGAGTGTTGCCGTGTGAACGCAAACCCAACCTTCTGAAAAATGTAACACACCGTGGTCTGGTGCGCACCAGAGAGCTACTGGGTGAATGCACCTGCAATCACAATATCCGTCTGTCTGTCCGTGTGTGTGTCCGTGTGTCCGTGTGTGTGTCCGTGTGTGTGTCCGTGTGTGTGTCTGTGTGTGTCGTGTGTGTCCGTGTGTGTCCGTGTGTGTGTCTGTGTGTGTGTGTGTCCGTGTGTGTGTCCGTGTGTGTGTCCCGTGTGTGTGTAAGTTGTGTGTACGTGTTGTGTGTGTAAGGTGTGTGTAAGTGTGTGTGTGTGTGTGTGTGTGTGTGTATGTGGTGTATGGTGTGTGTATGTGTGTGTGTAGTGTTTCTGTGTAGTGTGTGTGTGTGTGTGTGTGTGTGTGTGTGTGTGTGTGTGTGTCTGTGTCCGTGTGTGTGTGTGTGCGCATGTGTGTGTCTGTGTCTGTCTGTGCGTGTGTGCGTGCGTGCGTGTGTGTCTGTGTGTGTGTCCGTGTGTGTCTGTGTGCGTGCGTGTGTCTGTGTGTGTCCGTGTGTGTCCGTGTCTGTGTGTGTCTGTGTGCGTGCGTGTGTCTGTGTGTCCGTGTCTGTGTGCGTGCGTCTGTGTGTGTGTCCGTGTGTGTCTGTGTCTGTGTCTGTGTGCGTGCGTGCGTGTGTGTCCGTGTGTGTCCGTGTCTGTGTGTGTCTGTGTGCGTGCGTGCGTGTCTGTGTCTGTGTGCGTGCGTGCGTGTGTCTGTCTGTCTGTGTGCGTGCGTGCGTGCGTGTGTCTGTGTGTGTGTGTGTCTGTGCGTGTGTGTGTGTGTGTGTGTGTGCGTGCGTGCGTGTGTCTGTGTCTGTCTGTGCGTGTGTGTGTGTGTGTGCGTGCGTGTGTCTGTGTCTGTGTGTCCGTGTGTGTCTGTGTGCGTGCGTGCGTGTGTCTGTGTGTGCGCGTGTGTGTGTGTGCGTGCGTGTGTCTGTGTGTCCGTGTGTGTCTGTGTCTGTGTGCGTGCGTGCGTGTGTCTGTGTGTGTGTCTGTGTGTGCGCGTGTGTGTGTGTGCGTGCGTGTGTCTGTGTGTCCGTGTGTGTCTGTGTCTGTGTGCGTGCGTGCGTGTGTCTGTGTGTGCGCGTGTGTGTGCGTGCCCCCCTCCCGTCACAGAGCACAATGCCCCCAGGCTGCAGCCGTGCTGAGGGTCTGACCTGCTCCTGGGCCAGGATGGTGGTGTTGAAGTCCAGCGTGTTGCTCAGCACGTAGCAGCTCATGCTCTTGCGTGACTCGAAGTCGAAGTACTCGAAGAGCGGAGGGAAGTGTTTGAGCTGCAGCACCGTCAGGACGTTGCTGTAGGTGTCCACCGGGATCTTCAGCAGGCGGGTCAGCTCCTTGGACACGGCGCTGCTCGTCGCTATGCTGGAGGGGGACCAGAGAGACACATGAGAGGGCAGCGAGGGTAATGGTTCCATTCCGTCAGTGAGAACAACAACAAGCACGTGGAACAACATTTCTGATCACTCTCCCTCCTCGCTCAACAATGACCCTTCCCTTCGGTCTCTCGTCGGCGAACACAAACGTCTGGAACTACCGACACATTGTGTCTTCTTGTGTGTAGGACTTTGAGGACTTACTGTTCCAGGTTGAGCTTGTTGAAGATCTCCACAGTACTCTCCAGGACTTTGTCCACGTAGTCCACGCGGTCTGGGTAGCACTTCATGGCCAGGTTGATGAGAGAAACCTGCAGAGAGACCACGTCCTCTGAGGGCATGTCCTGGCGAGACTGCAGGAGGTAGAGAGCGTGAGGTTAGCCCACCGTCAGTAGTGCTGGAGCTGCGAGACGTGTTCCTGTGGTACAGGCGGCTGCTTCACTGACGTCACTGATATTACAACAGTGACGTCTGCAACATGGACTTAATGCATTACAGGATTCTGTTCCGTTAGTTTTATAGTGCTTCTACTTATTTTAACCCTGGATGTGTTGTTATTTTGTTAAAGTGTGCTTGCATCTTTAGAATGTTTTTATTTGTGCAATTGGTCCGTCTCCGTGCTGTAACTCTGGGACTCGCAGAGGACTTCTCATCGTGAAGTCAACCCGTGTCCGATCGGGAGGCATAACCCCACAGTAATTAACTAATCTATCAAATATTACACTTACAGCTATTTGGATATTCAACTAGGCCATTTTGCAATTTTGATCAAATGTAAATGTTCTGTGCAGACCTAACTATCCAACCCAAAACACGTGTCCTTGTGACTCATATGTACTGCATATAAACTACACTGTATATGCCATGAAGCTTTAACATCTAAGTGTGAGAGCGGCACGGTCTGTGGACTGCTGCTCTGCTGCTCTGCTGCTCTGCTGCTCTGCTGCTCTGCTGCTCTGCTGCTCTGCTGCTCGGCTGCTCTGCTGCTCTGCTGCTCGGCTGCTCTGCTGCTCTGCTGCTCTGCTGCTCTGCTGCTCTGCTGCTCGGCTGCTCGGCTGCTCTGCTGCTCGGCTGCTCGGCTGCTCGGCTGCTCGGCTGCTCTGCTGCTCGGCTGCTCGGCTGCTCTGCTGCTCTGCTGCTCGGCTGCTCGGCTGCTCTGCTGCTCTGCTGCTCTGCTGCTCTGCTGCTCTGCTGCGTTTGTACTGACTGATGAAAGGATCCTTTAAACTCCGTATACCTACTTGAATGACGGTGGCTACTTGTTGAGAGAAGATGTCGAACAGTTTGATCTCAGCTGGAATGCCGGGCCCGTCTTCTCGATGAGCGAACAGAGCCAGTCTGAAACAAACAGGAAGTGAGTGCATCACCAACAGGCAGCGGAGCTCACATCTTTCTTAAAGAGTCACTTCACACTAAATCCACTTCATTGTTCATTGAGCTTATTCTCCAGAGATGCAGTGCCTCTCTCCCAGGGAGAAGACAAAGCTTATTCTCCAGAGATGCAGTGCCTCTCTCCCAGGGAGAAGACAAAGCTTATTCTCCAGAGATGCAGTGCCTCTCTCCCAGGGAGAAGACAAAGCTTATTCTCCAGAGATGCAGTGCCTCTCTCCCAGGGAGAAGACAAAGCTTATTCTCCAGAGATGCAGCGCCTCTCTCCCAGGGAGAAGACAAAGCTTATTCTCCAGAGATGCAGTGCCTCTCTCCCAGGGAGAAGACAAAGCTTATTCTCCAGAGATGCAGCGCCTCTCTCCCAGGGAGAAGACAAAGCTTATTCTCCAGAGATGCAGTGCCTCTCTCCCAGGGAGAAGACAAAGCTTATTCTCCAGAGATGCAGTGCCTCTCTCCCAGGGAGAAGACAAAGCTTATTCTCCAGAGATGCAGTGCCTCTCTCCCAGGGAGAAGACAAAGCTTATTCTCCAGAGATGCAGTGCCTCTCTCCCAGGGAGAAGACAAAGCTTATCTTCACAATAGCTGCGCCAACTAGCAGAGAGGCCGCGTGTACCTGTCGATGAGGGCGATGATGATGTTCTTCACGTTGACGTGTTGGTGGAGATCAGCACAGGAGCGCAGGAAGGGGTTCAGGGTCTGAAGGTGGAACTCGTCTGGGAACACCTGACAACAGAAGAGTCTATTAGTCCAGGGGGGGGGCTCTGCTGTCGCAGGGTGTGGAGGGACCGTGCATGTGCTCTCCTCCTCCTCCTCCAGCAACGAAAGCCCCTCCCGATAACTTAGTCCACTAACAGAACATCCCACATGTCCTGATGATGGCTACATCTGAGCATTAAAGATATTCCTATAAAGGGTTGCCCAACTGTGCGATGCAGAGGTCCTCGTTTCCCAGGGAACAGGGGACAGCATCAAACACATTGTGTCCACCAAACTGTCACTTAAACATTGCACTATTAACGAGCCCTTTCATAGATTTATTCATTTGGAAGAGACTTGCACTGGATTATGCAACAGTGAACCCAGGCTTGGGGGGGGGATTACTGGATGACATGATCATCAGGCACAAACAGGTAAGTGCATTCCTTTAAGGGGAAATGAGACACATGTAGGACCAGATACTGGTACGTTTGATACAAATGGGGATAACTAGCAGGGCTACAATACATGTACAAATAAAGATCAGTGGAGATGTCAACTATATTAAAGATCTTTTTGTGGACAACTGATTTATTCAATACAAATATTATAGCTTTTAATAAAGTATGAAACTAACACAGAATTTGTAAACCATTGTTTTGTAAACGTATCATTTAAGATGTCACGTTGTCCTGTTGTCCTGCAGAACACACTTCAGTCAGAAGGATCTTATTTTCTCTTTAAATGTGCATTGCATTTGATACTGAGCTTATCCAAAAGGTGACTGTGATACTCGTATTCAGACTTTACAGGTTACGAGTCATCGTAACAGTTTACATATTGAAGTGACCTTCCCAAGCCTCCATCGCATACTGACGAGAATAAAAGCTGTAATCTCCGGTGTGTACCTGAATGATGCACTCCATGAGGTACTCCTGAGCCAGAGAGTCTCTGCAGTTCACCACCTGCTCCAGCACCCCCGAGAGAACAATCTGGAGACACAGCAAGCACATTCACACATGGACACAATGCCCTGAGCCAAACCACTGTACGTCGTGTCTTGGATTCGCCGTAGTGAAGGACCGTCATGTTGCCTTAGAACTAACCAGACAAATGTGGCCTCATGTTTGTTCGCTCTATTAAGAAGGTTGCACACGTGCACATCATTAATGTCCGACCTGAGTGGCCTGATTGAGCACACCTGTTTGTACTTGTCCACGTTGACCCCCTCCAGCTGGCTGAGGCGCACCAGGTTGGTTCCCACCAGGATCCTCAGCTCCTGGCGCTCCTTCTCCCTCTTCTCTCGGTCCCGGCTGTGTCCCTGGTGCTGCATCCTCACCCACAGCTTGTTCATCTCCGCAAAGTTGAGCAGGACAAAGTCGATGGAGTCGTTGATGTCACCGGTCATCTCCTCTGTTCCCCTGAAGAGTTTAGAGCAGTATTCAAAACTAAAGTCAAGTTCCCTTTCTATGCAAAATGAAAGGAGAAGCGCAACATCAACATCATGTTGTGTGTGTGTATGTATGTATGTATGTATGCATGCATGTATGTATGTATGTATGTATGTATGTATGTGTGTGTGTGTGTGTGTGTGTGTGTGTGTGTGCGTGCGTGCGTGCAGAGCGCATTGAGCAGATTCGTGAAGTTAACTGTCTGAGTGTTGTACATTAGTCTTATATTTAGAAATCCCAAAATTAAAAAAAGCTGTTCCTGTAGCTATCCCATTGTGATAGTTTAAGAATTAGATTTGTACATTTCCTTTTTTGGCATTATGTTAACTTTACATTCATTCTCCAAAGTATTCAAATTCAGATTGTAGAAGCTGCTTTAGTATTTCTGTTCTGTCCCTGATTTGCTGTGAACGTGGTGAAGACGTAAAGGTGCTGCTCTACAGGACTGATGATAACATCTTGATGGAGTGTCAGGACGCTGGGGACGAGGGAGTGTCAGGACGCTGGGGACGAGGGACACTCAGACAGGCGGTCTTACTCTGGCTGCTCTCCGTCGTCGGGCAGGATGTTGCGGGTGCACTGCAGCAGGTAGTTCCTGAGGAAGAGGCCCCTGAGAGGGTGCTGGACCCCCCGACACATCTCCACCAGGTCCTTCAGGATGTCCTTACGGGACTGAGGGAAGGAGCGCACGTACACCACCCCCACGGTGATGAGCAGGTAGCTGGAGGGAGGGAGGAAGGAAGAGGGTTGAAGGTGAAACACAGCAGCAATCTGTGAAGCCTGACATGTGCAGCGTCCATTGGAGGACATGCTGCACTTATGGAGAGGGCAGCGCCACGCAGAGTACGTGAAGGACCAGTACGAATAGTGAAGCAACGAGAAACAGTTTGAAAGATAAGAAGCTGCTGGAAATGAGTGGAGGTGCAAGAAAGCAAATCGTATTCCTATGTGTTGCACCGAGTATCTAAATCACCTTTTGAAAGAATGACATCCTTAGAACAAATATAAATAGTGTTAATGCACTAAATGTAATCTGCTCCTCTTCACTACAGCTTGGATTGGACATTTGATTTGCTTAAATCCAACATCATGACAACGTATAGAAGTGAACACTCGGGCTCTCCTGGCTTTGGGCATCTTTACGGTCAACACGTTGACACTTTATTGGGAGTTCACTTCCATGGAGCCATTTCACAAGTAACACAAACATGTGAAGTGTTAACAGCTTTGTCATTTTGTTAAATGTTCAAATATATGCCACTAACGCTGCCTCTCGCTGACGCTGCCTCTCACTAACGCTGCCTCTCACTAACGCTGCCTCTCGCTGCCTCTCACTGACGCTGCCTCTCGCTGCCTCTCACTGACTCTCGCTGACGCTGCCTCTCACTGCCTCTCACTAACGCTGCCTCTCACTGACGCTGCCTCTCACTAACGCTGCCTCTCACTGCCTCTCACTAACGCTGCCTCTCACTGACGCTGCCTCTCACTGACGCTGCCTCTCACTGACGCTGCCTCTCGCTAACGCTGCCTCTCGCTAACGCTGCCTCTCGCTAACGCTGCCTCTCGCTAACGCTGCCTCTCGCTGACGCTGCCTCTCTCTAACGCTGCCTCTCACTGACACTGCCTCTCGCTAACGCTGCCTCTCGCTGCCTCTCACTAACGCTGCCTCTCGCTGCCGCTGCCTCTCGCCAACGCTGCCTCTCGCTGCCTCTCACTAACGCTGCCTCTCGCTGCCTCTCACTAACGCTGCCTCTCGCTGACGCTGCCTCTCGCTGCCTCTCACTAACGCTGCCTCTCGCTGCCTCTCACTAACGCTGCCTCTCGCTGACGCTGCCTCTCGCTGACGCTGCCTCTCGCTGACGCTGCCTCTCGCTGACGCTGCCTCTCGCTGCCTCTCGCTGACGCTGCCTCTCGCTGCCTCTCGCTGACGCTGCCTCTCGCTGCCTCTCACTAACGCTGCCTCTCGCTGACGCTGCCTCTCGCTGACGCTGCCTCTCGCTGCCTCTCGCTGACGCTGCCTCTCGCTGACGCTGCCTCTCGCTGCCTCTCGCTGACGCTGCCTCTCGCTGCCTCTCGCTGACGCTGCCTCTCGCTGCCTCTCGCTGACGCTGCCTCTCGCTGCCTCTCGCTGACGCTGCCTCTCGCTGCCTCTCGCTGACGCTGCCTCTCGCTGCCTCTCGCTGACGCTGCCTCTCGCTGACGCTGCCTCTCGCTGCCGCTGCCTGACGCTGCCTCTCACTGACGCTGCCTCTCACTGACGCTGCCTCTCACTGACGCTGCCTCTCCTGCCTCTCACTAGCCCGGCCTCCCCATCCCCATGCAGTCACTCAAGGATGTCCTTCTGTGGCAAACCTAACCTACGCCTGATCAAATATTTAGGCACGAGACAGATGTGTCCTCGTGACAGTACAGTGTCATAAATAAGTCAATAAAAGGGGGCACATAAATAAATAACGTGTTGCCTTAGCGTGCATGTAAAGGATCAGAATGGTTTGTTTCCAGCCAATCCAAACATGTTACTGTAAAGAGGGAGTAACTCAGATACTTTGAAGACAGCGTATATTGGCTCGGGTCATGCTTGATGTTGGTACTCACAGTCTGGGGATGATGTTGCCTGCGTACTGCACCAGCTCATACAGGTCTGCCACCTTGCGTCCTTTGGCAAACTCATCAGTCAGATACACTTCCAGGTAGTGCAGTTCATCAGAGATGGCCATGTCTAAGGGCACAGTTAGGGACCCTCCACACAACATGGCTCATCAGAGCCACTGCTTTACCCCCCTCGAGGTTCTACACAGGCAGTGTCTGGCACAGCACTGCACAGAGCTCCAGGGTTTCACTGGAGCTCCACTCTGGCGTCTCCTGCATTCTACCACGTGTGCTTGTCACTCACATCGAGTTAGCATACATATGAGCTCAAGTGGGAGCCCTCAGCTCTCCCTTTCTGAGCTGTTAACGTCTCAGTGTTGTGAACAGCCGTTATGATGACAGAGGGGAAGCGACTAGTCACACAGCCTAAACAAGTCACGGTCACCTTCTGAGAAGATTAATGTGACACATTCAGGTGTAAAGAAAATGCTTTTGTGGCAAATCTGTTCTTCCATGATCAGCTTCTCTAGGAGACAGGCCAGCACTAGTTATTAGACATGTTTAGATAAGATTACATACAACATGAATGTGAAGTTACAAAGATGTGAAGTGAGCCCAAATGTATCATAGCATAGCCACATGTCCGTTTAAGTGACATTTCCAACACGCATACATTATAGCTGGTGAGGATACAGAGCTCATAGTAGCTCTTTGGAGACAGCATGGAGGTCCGGAGCTCCCCCAGCATGTTGGAGGCGTGCTTCAGGGCGTCCATCAGCTTGTTCTTGTCCTGCAGGAGCGAACAATCCGGCCGTTAACATGCACCCTTCAATTGGGTTGCGTCGTCAGATAGTTTACATTTGTTTCTTCATGGTCAACCTTTATATTTCCACTCTTATACTTCTGTTTTATCTTCCATTTTGAGATGTTTATTTTCTACTTGATTTGGAATACTTGCTTTACATGCTGCTGAATTGAAAACATGTCCCACTTTGGGATTGATAAAGTATATCTTATTAAAACATAATCATGCTGTCGTCACTGCTGTACTTTCCTTCCCAGTGAGACCTCATACAAGGACACGTTGTTATTTACTTTAAATACTCTTTTAGCAGCTTATTGTAAAGCATGCCCAAAGCACTCTGACAAGCACTCCTGGGTGTTTTCTTTGAATATGGGTCAACTCCAATATGTCCAACAAATATGTACAACCAATGTGTATAAGCTGTCATTTCTTTTAGGCATACAGCTGAACGAGGGGGGTCACAAGAACAGGGAATTCGGTACCATGCCAAAGTTCTGTGTATGTGACGGTACTCGTTACCACCCAGCTACCAGGACGATACTGACGTTGTTCTGTTGCCCCTGGGCGATAGAAAGTGCGATTGATTGCCCTGATAACGCTACGCTGTGAACAACAAACCCTTGTTGAGAACTAGCAGCAGGAGAGAAAGGTACCGTGAGCTGTGAGCTCGTAGCTGAACAATAGAGCGAACATTTAACGTTAACAGAGCGAGGTTCCATTGAATTACGTTATGACGCCTTCAAAGTCCATTTGGCAGAGGACAATCATAATATTTGCAGTATGTATAAATGTTATCTCGTAAAGTGTAGTACATGATGAGAAACTCGAATTGAGTGTTTGAAGTATTTGACATATGAAACAGTTTCTATAGATTTTAAAAGTGGTTATTGTGATGTGTTCAACTTCCTAACCCTAGCTCTAAATGTAAATTGTTTTATTGTTTATCACCGTGGTATTGAATAGGATATAAAGAATCGTAATGGAAGAGACTTCTACATTTCTGTTAGGGTGACATCCTGTTGGCTTGACGATATGCTCAAGGTACACTAATGTCCTTTGATGCCAGTTGATGAATACATTCCCATAAAGAAAACGGACCAATGGAATAGAAGACGTGCCAGTATGTCCCTGATTATAAGGCAGGGTAGCTCACCACCCAAACTGTGGCTTTAAACAATTATTCAACTAACACCATATATTTCACATACTGAAGCAACCTACCAGGCATCGCTTCATCTGGAAGGACTGGACCTTCACAGCCTGCACCGCTTCATCCAGAAGCTTCTCCTGTTCGTCCTGGGGAGACTGCGAGGTGGGCTGAAGACCAGGAGATTAAACACAATTTATTTCAATCTGAGCTTGATTTACAGCGTGATGAATAAATCAATACAGTCCAACAGTCCCTTTAACCAGTGCTGGAGAAGTACTGACATGTTTCACTAAAGCGATACTACATTGTAAAACAACCTGGTTACAACTCAAAGACCAGCATTCAACATTGTACTGAAGAAACTGGCATCGAAAAATATTATAAAAAAACATAAAGTTTAAAAGTAAAAGTACTCATTATGTGCAATGGGAAAGTCCAGAATCATATACATTAAAGCTCCCGTGTCATGGCCATTTCTACTGATCATAATTCCATTGCTGAGGTCGACTAGAATAGATTCACATTGTTCAATGTTCCAAACTCACATTGGTTTCTCACAGCATCTCTGTATAGTGTGTGTATTCACTCTCTGTCCTACACGGCTTGTTGGAGCTCCTGCCCCCCCCTCCCTGTGAGCCCAGTGGCCGCCTGCGAGACACAGCGAAACCCAGCCCGAACACACACACACACACCCGCAGCCTGGCTGGGAGTTTGTGTGTGTGCTCACACACCGACTCACAGCCTCGCCGCGTCCCGCCGTCTCAGGGAGGAGAAATCGGCGGAGCTGCAGCTGAGAAAAGATTGAGTGTGTGTGTGAGGAAGGACTTAACCTAACGGCTCCGCGGACGTAACGGCTCCACGGATTGGTCCATTTGGGCATGGGCACGTCACTGTACCCAGGAAGAAAACAATGGAACAAGAGAAATCCCCAACGAGGCGTTCTGGGGCCGCACAGACAGGTCTTCTCTGTGTTAGAGTTTTACTCACGTCAGGGGGTACTTTGAGGGTTTGTGACTCTGCAGACCGTTTACATGCAGACAAACCTACATAACAACAAGGGGCGGGTGATAACCGGAAAAGCATGACATGGGACCTTTAAGTGGTGGATTGTGATCTTTGATGCAGTAATGTGTTCATCACTTCTGCTAAATGAGGAGGCCATTTCAATTACTTTTACTACTGCTGGATATCCTAAGGTATAATTATATGTTTATTTATAAGAGTATTTTTTTGTATTAGTTAACCATTTGAATCTGTAAATTAGCAAAAGTTGTCTAAAAAAAAAAGTTGCTAAATGTAATGGAGTAAAACATAAAGTAATGGCTTCCAAAATGTATTGGAGCGGAAGTGAAAAGTAGCATGTTTACTCAAATAGACTACAATGCTACAGTAAATGTACTTAGTTACATTCCATATCTGTAGTTTTAATCTAGTTTAAAGTACAAAGCAGTTGACTGGACTGAATTACAAATGGAACCGTGAAAGGACCTTATAAACATCACGCAATCATATCTTTAGGTACATAAAATAAGAACATGCTTGATACAAACTTACAGAGTACAATTAAAACATACAAGACAATGTTTTATTTTAATGTATTGACTTCCAAAACACTAAGTGAAATAAGTGAAATAGCCAATAAGTGAAATACTCGTTCGTCAACCCCAATTCCAACTAAAGCACACATCTAGCGTAAAGACAGCCTAATGTTTACGGAGGACGTATATATAATGTGTGTACAAATAGGCATTCTATTGTACGAACACTTATATTAAAATTATAGTTTATGTGTTCTTGCCTTATGGCATTTTGGGAATAGCACCGCTGCTAATCAGCTGACATAGTTCCTGATGTTTATCCGGTGCAGGCCATAACATTAGCTCAGTAAATGTGACACAGCAGAGCGGAAGAGAAACGCTAGGCTAACAACAGCTAGCCTTACTGTTACACTTCTTTAGTCCCATAAATCTAAACGGGCTACACTCACTGGCCCCATTAAGCCGTCACTTGAGACGGAATATCAGGATGTGAGGAATGTGCTTTTGAATACAATACAATTCAAGTAAAACCACTAGCTTCTGGCTTGTTTTCAGCTGCAGTGTTAGCCTAGCCAGTCGCTGTCTGACGCTGCCTCAGAGGCGTTAGGCCACAGCAGCTTCACGTACAGCCTTTACACCAACTGAAGGGACACACTGTATGATAGGTGTTGCATATACACATGCAGGCAAACAGAGGAAGCGTTTAAATGCATACAATAATGCTGTATTTAGAAAACGTCTTACCATGATTATTTGATGTGTCTCTGCTCAGTCGGAGAGGCTGCCTGTCATGTGACACATTAATGCTGCCTTCACGGTCCGCATTCAGCTACACCTCTCAGGGCAGGCGGGGCCAGTGCACCACATAGACTGTTTACTGTATATAAAGTGTCCTACCATAAACTCTATAAATGAAGTTTTACACCATATATATTTACCCATAAGCCCCACCCTCTCAATCAACTTCCTCTTGACTTTTTTATTTATTTTGTATGTACTTACTTGTTTGCCTGTCTTTATTTGTCTATCCTCCCTCATACTGTAAAGCGTCTTTGAGTTGTGAAAAGCGCTATATAAATAAAATGCATTATTATTATTATAATGTATATTTAAAGTGTAACACCATACACTCTATATATAAAGTGTAACACCATAGAGTGTATTTAAAGTATAAAGCCATAAACTGTATATAAAGTGTACTACAATTGACTACTACCATATATAAAGTGTACCACCATCACTGTTGGGGTAGTGACTAAAAAAAAAGTAATGCATTACACATTAATTTTACTTAAAAAAAAGTAATGACTTACTTAACTAAATGACTCACACTCTTTGAGATGATAAAGTAAGGTAGATGAACACAGTTTTCAGGGCACCCAACCGCTTACGCAGTCCAGTTTGAGCTGACATAGGATTAACTCCCCCAAGACCCTATGCAAGTTAAGATGATGGATGTATCAATAAACAAACTAAAGGCACGCTGTTATGAGTCAGACAGCATGAAACCAGTTCCTGATTTTTCTTAGTTGTTTAAATTGTCTCTAAAGGGGCACTATTTAGCTTTTTGGGGTTTTCCCTTTCCTGTGGTTTGCCAACTGTACAGTGACGCGCTCTAAAACCCGGAAGTAAGTTAACATTTTACCACTTCTGGTTCCTTCGACAAAACCAATGCAATATCTCCATAGGATTTTGGAAAATAGCTCGAAATAAGGTTTGTGTTTTTTGTCGAAGGAACCGGAAGAAGTTTACTTCCGGGTTTTAGGACGTGTCACTGTGGCACTCTATTGCAGTGATTCTCAAACTTTTTTCAATAATGTACCCCTTTTGAAAACAAAATTCAGCCAAGTACCCCCTGATCAGCGCAAACACAATTTGTTAGGGAATAAATGCCAATTTAAAGAGGTACAGTACAGCACTGCACCATCGGTATCTGATTTATTAAAACAACAACCTTGTAACTGAGAAACACTTAAAGGTGGGGTAGGTAAGTTTCAGAAACCGGCTCGAGATACACTTTTTGTTATATTCCATGGAATGCTCTTAACATCCCGATAGCAATGAATATCTTAAGTGTTTGACAAAAAATCCATAAAAAAATGTCATCTGTGGAAGCCGTAATACTGTAAAAAGTACAATCAATCGATTGATTGTACTTTTTACAGTATTACGGATTGGATTGCCGCCCTGTCTGTCAGCCTTCCATCTCGTGCACGTACAAATGTATCTCGTGCTCTCATTGGGCGTGCATTGCAGCAGTACTTCAATGACTCGCCAGCAACAGGCGGCCACTTTCACCAGTCTGCTGACGTCATGTGCGCGTTCATGTGTGTTGGAGGAGGTGCTCTGTAAGGAAGTCTGAAGGAAGGGGCGGATTCTTTTCGGCTGTGTACTTTCAAATTTTAGTGCACTCGAGCCGGTTTCTGAAACTTACCTACCCCACCTTTAAATGCTATATTTCAAATGTTTACAATCCATCACTAAATTCATGGCAAACCAATTTTAACATCATGCAATAACACTAAGACGACATTAGCTGCATTGAACTGATCTTTTTAATAAGTTGTACTTACAATTTAGTGAGAAACATGGGCTTGTGCTTCACTGAGGTTCTTTGTCATTCTGACAGGGAGGCAAACTGCAGTTATGTGTAACTCTGTTAATATAAAACCCACACTGCTCAAACTTCAAACATAAAATAAATCTCACGTACCCCCTGCAGTACTCCAACGTACCCCCCTAGGGGTCCGCGTACCCCCATTTGAGAACCACTGCTCTATTGGACTCCTTTGTTTACTTCCGTAACATAATGACATCAATATGTAACACTTCTATTGGCTAGCTCTCCAACACATTGTACGTGATAAATGTTGCCCACTAATCCGTCCAGCACAAAGTGTGAGAGGCGGCGGATCAAATGCAGCAAACATGACCTCACAGTGGAAGCAGTTTGAAGATGATGTTGACCAGATAGCATTGCGGATCTCTGCAGGAAGTGCATTCCAGATGGTGGGGGCCACAACACTGAATGCCCTGTCACCAACAGTTCGGAGGCGAGAGTGGGGAATGGTGAGCAGGCCCGTGTCTGAAGACCGCAGACTCCGAGCAGGGGTGTAGGGATGGAGGGGGGCCGATAAGTACTGGGGGGTGAGGGCATGGAGAGACTTGTAAGTGAGGAGGAGTGTTTTGTACTGAATCCAGGACTTGAGCGGCAGCCAGTGAAGGTGGATGAGGATGGGGGTGATGTGTTGCCAGGGCTTGGTGCGGGTGAGAAGCCTGGCGGCAGAGTTCTGGACGTATTGGAGCCTCTCTAGGGCTTTGCTGGGATCCCCGGACAATACTCCATTGCAATAGTCGAGGTGGGAGGTGATGAAAGCGTGTATTGGCATTTCTGAGAGTGAAGGCCAGAATCTGGAAATGTTTTTGAGGGGGTAGAAAGCCAATTTGGTGACATATTTGATCTCCAACCTTCCGGAGCTGTGCCTTGGGAGCCACAATCATGAGCTCTGTTTTATTGCTGTTTAGTTTGAGCAGGTTTGATGACATCCAGTTTTGTATGTCCTGTAGGAAGTTGACAAGGGATTGAGGGGGGAGCTGAGTGGATGGTTTGGTGCAGAGATAGAGCTGTGTGTCATCAGCCAATGAGTGAAAGCTGAGACCATGGTGGCGGATGATTTGACCAAGTGGGAGCATGTAAATGGTGAAGAGGAGGGGTACAAGCACAGAGCCTTGAGGTACACCTTGGTTGACTAGGGCCGATGGGGAACTACACATGCTGGCTATTTGTGTGTTCCGCAAAATGTTCTATGGCACGTCTCTACTGGGAATTGTAGTTTTAAAAGACGTTTTCGTATTTCCCATAATTAGAAGTTGCCAGTATTAAACTGTGTACATCCCTGGAGGTTTAGGGGATGGGAAACACATTGGTGTTATCACATTTAAAACATATAATTTATAAATGGGTGACAATTGCTTGTGTCCATAATGGGCAGCATTAATATACCCACATGACAGCTAAGGTCAGAATAGCTTTATTTAACAGCTGGTCTTATGTCTGTGACCCCTCCTGTTGTTCATTGATAAGCCTTGAAACATGCACTTGTCTTTGGAGGTTCAGAGGCACATTTTGCAAATATGGCAGTAGCCATCGATCATCTTAAGATAAGATAAGATATACTTTATTGATCCCAAGTTGGGAAATGTTTTTGTTACAGTAGCATGTAACATGCAATTTATTGTTACTTTGTAATTCTACTCCACTACAATTCAGAGGTTAACCTGGTATTTTTACTCCACTTCTTTTATTTTAGGTACTTTGCAGATTCTGATTAATGATGTGAAATATAAACAACCCTTAAATCAGACTTTAGTTACACCTGAGTAAAATTACTTATTTATTTATTAATTAAAAGAAGACCTTAACCTAAAGTATTCTTTAATGTTTAAATAAAGCCTTATTAGTTTGTCTGTTTTGCACCTCCTCCTGTTAATATCTTTGGACGTCCTGCACTAAACTGTTTTATTCTAGATATCATTTACAGTATCTTCTTGATATTTTCTATTCTATATTTCTATCATTGACCTTCTACTTTCCCCCTATTTTGTATGTACTCTTAATATTTAAATGTTTTCATCAAATATAACACATTCAACAAAACATGCAGCAGACCTTAGGCAAGGCAAGTTTATTTATACAGCACCTTTAAACACAAGACAATTCAAAGTGCTTTACAAAAATGAAAAACAGTCATTAAAAAACAACACCATCTACCTGCATTGCAATTACTCTAAACGTATAATAACGTTAACCAGTAGCTGGTGCAGATTAAAAAACTGTCAAGTTTACAGTGTTAACACAATAAATTATACTATGTATTTATTTATTTGGCAGGGAGGGACAGTGCACATTGATTGACATATCTGTAAATGAGCCAGAGTTAGCCAACAGGCTATTTTTCATCTGCAGTCCCTGGACAGATGTTGAAAGTCATCCTAAAAAAGAAAAAATTCACTTCAAATGACAGGTAAATACAATCAGTAAAACAACATTCAACATAGATGCTTATATTATGATAAAAGCATATATTAAAAACATGAAAACATAAAAACAAAACTAAAATAGATATCACAAAGCAGACAGATAGCCACAGGTCAAGGCACATGTACAAACAGAGCGTTGTAAAGTGCAGATTGTGTCAGTGTTGACAGAGCTGACTTTCCACTAACAATGTTTTTAAGTTAGATTTAAATAAACTGCAGGTGTTTAGTTCTCTAATCTTTACTGGGATTGAGTTCCACTGTTGTGCATCTTTAAAAGAAAAAGAAGATTGGCTGAATGAACAACGCAGTCTCCTCTTGTTGCAGCTCTTGTTGACCTACAGGTGTGCGTATGGTGATAAAATGTCTGAGCGGAGGTGAGGTAAGGTGTATTATTTTGTACATGAGGCAAGCATTTGCATATCTCATTACTGTTATGACCCTGGTCGTTCTATTTCGTATATGGCTTCGCCCTCTAAGGCTATCGCTATTGGGTAATACCCCTGCGCCCCCGTGCAGCACTGAAAACTTGTAGTCCACGCCCACCTGCAAGGGCCTCCTTCCGGTGTAAATAGGAAGGAGGCCCGGCAATCTGCTCCCTCTTTTCTTCAGCAAACCAGCACAGTTACTGAAGCACAGCAATTGAGAATCATCATGAGCAACAACTGCGTCCGCGATTGTCCCTCATGTGGCTCTGGGTTCATAATGAGTTATGACCAGCAGAGATAAAAGCAGTATGCGAATCCTGCCTGGGGTCAGAGCACGCGTACGCGGCTCTAAACCAGCAGGTAGCATGCACACACTGCGCCCGTCTCCCCTCGGGCGACAGGAAGCGGAGAGCGGATGGTCTTACTGCTGCGGCCGAGGAGGACGATTGGCCCGTCCAGGCTTACGAGCCGCGGACGGGGCCTCGTGTCCCTGGGGCCGAGTGCCGGGCAGGAGTCCGAAGAAAAGCAACTCCTGCCCCGCCTCCCTCCACGGTTCACGGTGCGGTTCTCCCCTCCCTCCTCTCCCCCGGACGGGGGAGACAGAGTCGGAGCAGGGTGCCAGCTTGGCGGCCGAACATGCTTTCCCCCTCTCCGTCACCACAGCGTGGCGGCGAATAACATCGCGCTGCTCTCCAACTCGGTGGTGACACTGGTAGAGCGGTCCACCACCAAAGCAGAGGAAATCAGCAAGGCGGGCCAGCACGGCGCTCATTCTGCGCATGTCCGTTGCTGTCTCCCAGGCGAGGATTTCCGCGTGGGTGACACAGATCCAGCGCCACCTCTGGCGGAAGCAGGTGTCTGTTACGGAGACGGCCAGAAAAGTGCTACTTGACGCTCCAATCAGCCCGGACGGGCTGTTCGGACCCCAGTTCCACGCCATGGTGGAGTCCATGAACACGGCCGCGGAATAGGCGGACGGCATTCGCCAGCATGTACAGCTGGCTCCAGCCGGCTGAGCGCCCACAGCGGCACCAACGCCCACAGCAGCTGCGGCGTCCACGCCGGCCACAGGAGACCGCAAGTGGAGAGACGCCCACAGCAACCGCCTCGGCGTCAGACTCGCCCTTCGGCGGCTGCAGGGGCTCCGTCCCACGTCTCCGCTCCCCTACCACCCCAGAGATAGGGTCTTCCGGCGGCGAGTCAAAGGGGAGTGAGGCTCCCCCGCTCCTGGTCTGCTCCGCGAGAGCCTCTGAGGAAGCAGAGCCGGTAATTAAGCCGGCTGCCACTAATCTGTTGACAGCCTGCTGGTTTTACCTATCGGTTAATAACCTGCAGAGCTCGCGGCATTCCTCTGTCCGAGATACGCCTCCTACACACGGCCAATAACCCATGAGCGCCGTTATAACGCCTCATGTGGACAGCACTGCACATACCGCCACTCATCCCCTGAGCGTGTACACGCCTCATGATGACAGCCGGAGTGAAACACAGCGTGTGGAGGCTTCCTCGCAGCCCTTTCGCCTCACGGGCAGCAGCAGTGAGGGCAATGGCGTGGCTCGTAACCATGACGACCATTACAGGCTGAGTGCCCCCAGCGGCAGCGCCCGCAGCGCTACAACGTCAGTGCTCGCTGCAGAAGCCTGCTGGTTTTAACCTATCGGTTAATTAACTGCAGAGCTCGCTAATTAAGCCGGCTGCCACTAATCTGTTGATTAAGTAGACAGCAGGGCTCGCGGCAGAAGCCTGCCGGTTTTAACCTCGGTTAATAACCTGCAAAGCTCGCGGCATTCCTCTGTCCGAGATACGCCTCCACACACATTTCAAACCTTTATTTATCCAGGTGTATCCCATTGAGATCATTGATCTCTTTTTCAAGGGAGACCTGCTCAAGTAGGTCCCACATGAAACATAAAAACATAAACAGAACAACAAAAAGGACATCTTACAGCATCATTACAGGGATTACAATTTACAATAACTATCCACATAAACAGGTACCAACAGCTTCCGATTGAGTAGCATCCAACCGAGCTTTAAAAACATTTAGTGGCACCAGATTGCTCAGTTTCCATTTCAATTGCAGACTATTCCAAGACAGAGGAGCTGCGCATCTAAAAGCTATCTTCCCTAAGACAGTCCTAGCAGTTGGCACATTTAATAAAACTACAGCATGCGATCTCAGGCAGTACACACACGGTCATAATAAACCCATGAGCGCCATTATAACGCCTCGTGTGGACAGCACTGCACACACCTCCATCCATCCCCTGAGCGTGTACGCGCCTCATGATGAGAGCCGGAGTGAGACGCAGCGTGTGGAGGCCCCAGTGCAGCCCTTTCGGTCCAAGCACACCTTGGGTTGCCTCACGGGCAGCGCAGGAATGCATACTTCCACGTACCCATCATCCCGAAACACAGGAAATAGCGTTTGGATATTTCCTGGCTCCTCGCATTTTTTGTGTAGAGAAGGCTGGAGCCGCTACACAGAGGAGGGATGAGAGTGTGTTTTCCTCTGGACGACCTGCTATTTGCTGGCTCGCTCCAGGGAGGAAGTCGCTTTACAGACGGTACATCTCGTATCGCATCTGTCAAAGCCTGGGTTTCATAATGAATTGGAAGAAGAGCTGTCCTTTTCCCTCTCAGACAAACGTTTATCTGGAGTGGAATTAAACTCAGCCAGCAGAGCGCGGCTCTCGCGGCAGCGAGTGGAGAAACTGACAGCTCTCCTCCGGCATGACACAACCCACACAGCCCTCTCCGTGACGCAGCTGCTCGGCGTTGGCGTCAGCTGTTCACGTGATGATCCCCCGGGGTCTCTTCCAACAGGGGGACACACGAGAGGTGGTTCATTCGCTGCAGAAGCCTGCTGTTTTAACCTATTGGTTTATAAACTGCAGAGCTCGCGGCATTCCTCTTTCCCAGATATGCCTCATACACACGGTCATAATAAATCCACGAGCACTGTTATAACGCCTCGTGTGGACAGCATACACACACATCTCATCCTCTGGGCGTGTATGCGCCTCATGATGAGAGACGGAGTGAAACGCAGCGTGTGGAAACTCCCTCGCAGCTCTTTTGCCTCACGGACAGCGGCGGCGGCGATGGCGTGGCTCGTCACCATGATGACCATTACGGCACATCACAGAGAAGCCTCTCCCCCCAGCAGTTCCATGGGATACAAGAAACACTCCTGTCATCCCAGGAACAGTGTCTTTTTACTCCCGCTATTTTTCTAAATCTCGGAAAAGAACGGGGGAGTCGCCCCGTTGCTGTTGTTATCTGTGTTGGTTATTCTCGCGTCCAGGAGAGAAGCTTAAAAAGGAGACTAAATTGAGTCTCTGAGATTGTTTCAAATTGGTACTTTAATTAATAAAAAGCGTGGTGATGTTACAAACAGGATATTGTCCGACTGAAATACAGCTGTGTATCTGGCTCTGGCTAGCGGAGAAAGAGGCCGAACCCCTCAGGTGAGGTCGCGCTGTTTATATATCCTCTGCTGGCTCCTCCCTGCGGGCCGGCTCTCCATGTTTCAATGTCCGTTTGTTATGCATATCAGAGGATACAGACATTGTACATTCAATATATCTAAACACGCCTTTTCTCTTCCTTAACTCTTTCACGACTTTTCATTTGACACATTCTAAACGCTGTAATCAATACTCCTAAAAATACAGGAAATACTTCACAGCAGTTTGGTTTCCGGTCGTTCCGAATGTTGTCACATGCTACCCACATCTGTAAACAATAACGTACTCAAATGAACTGTACCTTCATTTAATATTCAACAATAATAATATCTCGACGTCTATAGTTGTAGTGTTGAAATCAGTAGGTTTCGGTGTGCAACATCATATCATATTGCTGCTAAATTCACCTCTATAGTAAATAGTATATTAGCCTCATGCTAAATGCTAACCGGAGATGAAGGATTTTCAGAATAAAAGCTTAACAACTGGTTGTGCACAAGAACTTCTGGTTTTTCAGTATAAAACAGCATTTAAACTGACGGTATGTTTAAGGTACATTATGCTATCAAAACATTGATTTTAATTTCTTTAATTTATGTACTATGCAGAGTTCTTCATCTGAACTCTGCATAGTACATAACTCATATAAAAAACATACAATCAAATGGAATGGTTCGAATAGCCTCAACTTTACAAAAATACTTTGACTGTGTTCAAACATAAAAGTTTTCCCTTGTGCTTAACTTCTAGTGTTTACATTCAATATGGTTCTTCAAAATAGCAGCAATGGCTTGGTATTAGAACATTTCTTCCTCCCTCCTTTCACAGAAACCGTTCTCATACCACGCTCAGTGTTAAGGCACTTGTTTTTACAAAGTGAAAAGAAACAACCCATTTTAATAGTAATGATTCTAAAATGCATGAAATCTATCATATAGAACAGTGACAAATAATACAAATGAAATAAACTATCTTGGACCAGTGTAATGTAATAATAAAAAATAAAATACACTATCTTGTAATAGTATAGAGTAATAATAAAAAATAAAAATACACTATCTTGGAATAGTATAGAGTAAATTGAAATAAAATACACTATCTTGTAATAGTATAAGTTAATTGAAATGGATTCACTCCATTTTAGCATTTTATTTTGCTCACTTCTTCACATGATTTCACCATTTAAAGAATCACATCGGCTGGACATTCATTGAACAATCTCATCTCTGAACATCCATATCATTTAAACCAGGGGTGGCACACTCATTTCAGTTAAGGGGCCACATACTGCCCACTTTGATCTAAAGTGGGCCGGACCAGTAAAATCATAGCATAATAACCCACATGTAGTACATTCGGAAAATGTCCACATGTAATGAGACGCAAAACGTTATGAACAAACTGACATTTATTAAGAAAAAACAAGTGCAATTTCAAGTGCTACACACATGTTCTTTACAACAGATCACAGTTTCCACCTGAACTGACTCACCACAAAATACAAATAAAAATGTGGGAGCTATTAAGTGAGGAGTTTGAGTTACCCCCCTTGCCTTGAAGATATAACATTTCTATATTTTAAAAAGAAGTTGGGGCAGTGCAGCCACAGTGTCACATCAAATCAAACTATTGTTTGCCTAATGCAGCTGCTGATTGACATTATAATACACAATGTTCTATGACAGAATAATATAACATGTTCAAATATTTCAGTAGGTTCTTATTTTCACGTCACTGAATAATTTGCTCCTGAAACTTGACATCTTTTAGCCCTCACAATGGCATCAATATCAGGCTTAAAATCTTGACTAGCAGCCAATTTAATTAGTTCATTCAGGCACTTGTGTGTGAGTCTTGAGCGCAGCTTTGTTTTAGTAATGTTCATTACAGAGAAAACCTGTTCACAAAGGTAGGTGGTCCCAAACATGCTCAAAACTTTTGCTGCCAGGGCTGTCAATTTGGGGTATCCTGGCAAAAGATACCGATAAAATGTGCCCAAGTCCGATGAGGCACATTTGTCCTTTAAATCCTGATCACATTGTAAGTCGATTATCTCAAGTTGTATGTCGACGGGCATATCCGCAGCCTTAACTGCAAATGGCGAGCGAAACACTGCAAACTCTGTCTCAAGCTCACCAAAGACCTGAAACCGCCGCTCAAACTCCCGCAGCAATTCCGTAATTTTATCTTTGTACCGACTCATGTCAGCAGTAACTCCGGTCATATGCACATTTCTTAGATGAGGGAAATGAGCAAGGTCACCACTTGACAGCTGTGTCTCCCACAAAGCCAGCTTCAATTTAAATGCGCGTATGCTGTCATAATATTCTGTGACAACTTTTTTGCGACCTTGCATCGTTATATTCAGATTATTCAAGTGCTCTGAAATATCCACCATAAATGCAAGGTCCTGCAGCCATTCTGGGTTTTTTAATTCATGCACTGGCTTACCCTTTTTCTCCATGAACTGTCCAATTTCCTCCCGTACATCAGAAAAACGCTTCAGCACGGCACCTCGGCTCAACCACCTTACTTCAGTGTGATATGGTAGGCTACAGGTGATGTCTTTATCACTGAGGAGGCTGTCGAACTGACGGTGATTCAGCCCTCTGCCTCGGATGAAATTAACAGTTTGGACAACCACTTTCATGACGTGATCCATTTTTAACGTCTTGCAACACAATGCCTCCTGGTGCAAAATACAGTGGAATGTCCAAAAACGATCTCCTCCATTTGCTGCTTGTACTTTCTCCCTGAATTTCGTAGCAACACCTGCTTTTTTCCCGATCATTGATGGTGCGCCGTCTGTAGCCAGACTGACAGCACGGGTCCAGTCCACTCCGACCCTGTCCAGTGCTTCAACGAGAGCGCTAAAAATGTCATCCGCTTTAGTGGTGTCTGTCATAGGAACCAACTCAAGGAACTCTTCGGTGACCGTCAAAGTCTCATCTACACCACGAATGAATATGGCCAGTTGAGCAACATCTATAATGTCAGTGCTCTCATTGATTGCAACTGAAAATGCTACGAATGACTTTTTTCTGGCTATCCAAATCTGCTGAAAGATCGGCAATCCTATCCTTCACTGTATTCCTCGTTAGACTAATGTTGGCAAAAGCCTGTCGCTTCTCATGACACACGATTTCTGCAGCCTTCAGCATGCATGTTTTCACAAACTCACCCTCAGAGTATGGCTTTGAGGCTGATGCTATTTCGTTAGCAATGAGATAGCTGGCTTTCACAGCTGCGTCACTTATATCTCGGCTCCGGGTAAAAACGGCCTGTTGTTTCTTCAGACCTGATAGCAGGTCATTTATCTTTTCTTTTCTCCGTTGTCCTTGCAAGCAGTCGTATTTCTCTCCATGGTGAGTCTCATAATGGCGGTGAATATTATATTCTTTGGGCACAGCAACTTGCTGCGAACACACCAAGCATACAGGTTTTCCATTTACCTCTGTAAAAAAATAGGATGCGGTCCATTTTTCTTGGAAAACTCGGCACTCCGTGTCCACTTTTCTCTTTTTTGACAGAGACATTTGGGGATGAGAGTGTCAGAGGTTATTGACTGCAATCACTACTCTTACTCATCACTTTTTTTACAGTCTGGCTGCGCTCTCACTGGTACCGGTGCGGTAGTGCGCCCACTAGTGGAAGGATTAAAAATAGCAGTTTTTTTCCCCTCCTCTCATAGCCTACTTAGCAAAATCCTTCAGCTCCGTGGGCCAAGCTGGAATGCCTCCCGTGCCGGATCCGGCCCGCGGGCCGTATGTTTGCCACCCCTGATTTAAACTAACTCATCATTTTCATCAACATCTGTATATGGGGGTGGATCGTCCTGTCTCCTCATGAGAAATGTACCCTCCCTCCTTTCATACCATTTAAGGTATGAAAGTAATATGTTCTCTGGAAAAGGCCGTCGTGATCAATCGGTATTTTAGGACATGGAATTAATGCAACATCTAGGCCTCCCCTGGGCTATCCTTGTACCCTGGAGCCTAAACTCCCCCTGGGACTGGTCTCTTAGCCCTATGGTTTTGGGGTGTTTCGCCATGTTGATTAAAAACATCACTGGCTGTGCTAGTGCACAGGTCCCAGCCCAATCCTGTGGCAAGACTGAGTACAAGGTTTTAGTTCCACAGTACCACCAAACATCTACTCTGGGATACGGCATTCTAGACAGTCATTTCTGGGAGTAGATTTTGGTCAGTTACAACAGTTGTAGAATTTCATCACTTAAAAGTTCCTACTTGGTGGCTTTGGGTGGTCTGTTCTAATGATGTGATAAAGTCCCTGAAATGGTGTGAAAACCGGTGGAATATCAATAACTCATTATACTAATTTATTTTCAATTCTGGTCTACTTAAATAACTATGCTGACCCCTTTTAACAGTGTGTGGAACCCGGTGCCCGAGCATGTGATAATTACTCCGTCCTTTAACAAGGACTTTAAAAACAGAAGTCATTTCATTAATGGTTTGTCGTTCAATTCAGGAATGTTCACTCATGGCAGATATGTTTCTCCTTTTAAATAACGTCTCTAAATGTCAGGTCATCACTGATTAAATGGATGAGCATTAGGAGGTGGTGGCACCTGTCTTTTAAAACTCATAATCTGGTGCCGTGCGCTCCCTCTGAAGTTGCAAGTAAGATTTAAAACATCTGCAGGGTGGGTTGAGCAACCCCTTCTCCCTGAACGATATTTGTTGTTGAAAATATGCACCATTAAAAAGAGTGATCCAAGGCCCCGCATGTATTACTCCCAATTATACTAGTTTTTCAAAATTTAAATCTTCAATCGCTCTTTGCCTAGTGTCTTTTTAAAACTCTACATCTTGGACCACAAACAAATGTTGTTTCCACCTTAACAGTTCTCCTACGGTAATAACCATGCTACAATGGAGACATCAATACTCTAGATTGGAATACTTTCTTTGGCTTGGTTCTAGCTCTACCTTTAACATTTTCCATTCAAATAAAGATTTGTCTGCCTTTATAGAGTGGTTATTAAACTATCCCTTTAAACTGTAGATCTATATTGTAACAAATTAAATCTTCCCCAAATTCTCACATGAATAAGAATCTCTATAAGAATAATTTGTTTATTATGATGAAAAGATTGAATCATATGTTCTACCCTCAGTGTGTTTTTAGGATTATTTTCTAATAAGTGTGTTTATGTGTAAACTCACTCACTCCCGTGTTCCTTCTCTCCCCCTCTGGTCGTCAAGCCACGACCCCCTCACGTTCTGCTGGCCCGTGCCAACTCCTCCATCCTGTCTTCTCCTCCGTCCTGTCTTCTCCGCAGTCCATCCGCTCTTGGATCCTCCCGCTGTATCCCTTTCCAGTGGCCCAACTGCTTTGCATTTCATCTCCTCCTTTTCAGTCTCTACGCTGTTGCATGGAGGGCGTATTCCGCTCTCATGTCCCACACTCTGCTCTTGTGCCAAATTTCGTGGCTCAGTTTGGAACTTCGTGTCCTGTCTGAGGGACCGATGAGAGTTTGCCTCTTTGTCAGCATGCTGGTTTGGTTCTGGATACCTCAGGTGGAGCTGGTTCTGGATGCCTCAGGTGGAGCTGGTTCTGGATGCCTCAGGTCGTTGTTGGTTCAGCTCGGGTTCTCTGTCTGTTCGATGGAGGAGGAGTTTCCTGTGGTGAGGTCATTTGTCTGAAGATGGGTTCGTAGCGTTTTCTGAGAGAGAGAGAGACAGGTCTCGGGCCGCATTACCTATAGTTAATTCTAACACACTGAGGTAAAATAAATCCAATCCTTTCCACTCCATTTTCCTAATCTTACTATCTGTCTTAGATGTTAAATGCCATCTAAACCCAATTAATGTCTACTAATGGTTGTGCCATATCCCTAAACATTGTTTTCACCCACTGTAACATGGCTACTCCAAATAACTCTTTCAGGAAACCATCTTCTTCCATAAACTGAAATACCTAGATGTTTCAAGCACCCCATATTTCACACACTATAAAAGAACGTCCCCATATTTTCTCCATCATTTTAAATCTCACTGTTATTGAGAACATAAGTAACTTTTGTTACTGGACATATCTGTGCAATGTCGCCACAATCTGCTGGGGAATTTTGTTCATAGAGTTTGTACGTACAAAGCTGTACTTGTGGACTAGTAGCCTGTTTCTACTGTAATCATTTTCAATAATTGTGCTCAGGTCACCGGTCGGTTGTCCATAAACTTAACAGGGGGTGTTTCTGGTACAGACTAAAACATGGATCCAGTGTATTTGGAGATTCCCCTAATCTGTAAATCCCCATCACTGATTATCCTGATCACTTAAACCCATCCCATCATTTGATTCAAGAACTGCATATATGGGGGGTGAATCATCTTGATTGTAACTGCCTCACCTTTGGGAACGAGTATTCCTAACTCCTCCTCTTGTTGCTCAGCTGATCTTTTGGCTCTGGGGATAAGTGAAACTCTCTGAAACACAGCTGGTGTTTTGCTAGTGATGTGGGCATTATCTATGAGTGGACTAATGGATCCATGTCTTACATGATATTGTACTCCCCATCCAAACAGAAAGGTGCCAAGTGTAATGAGCACAATCAACAATGCTATTCTGACTCTTCAATCAATCAATCAATCAATCAATCAATCAATCAATCAATCAATCAATCAATCAATCAATCAATCAATCAATCAATCAATCAATCAATCAATCAATGTTTATTTATATAGCCCAATATCACAAATGTTACATTTGTCTCAGTGGTCTTCACAGTGTGTACAGAATATCAGTATGACAATACGACACCCTCTGTCCTTAGACCCTCACATCGTACAAGGAAAAACTTCCGAAGAAAACCCAGTTTAAAGGGGAAAATGGGAGAAACCTCAGGGAGAGCAACAGAGGAGGGATCCCTCTCCCAGGACGGACAGACGTGCAATAGATGCCGTGTGTAAATTGAAAAGATAATATATTTGCAACATAGGTAGTCCAAATGTTTGGAAATGCATGTGTGTATAATAGGAAGATGAATCCACGAGGATATCCATCCAGGACCGATGATCCAGGACCACAGCCACGACTCGCGATCCAGGGCTCGCGATCCAGGACACAGGACCGCAGGATCATCCATGACTCCGGATCCCGGCGTATATAGACACCAAAAAGAAAGACATTTGGGGAAGCTGGGTTAATCGGAACATGAGAGTACACAGGTATAGACAGAGAGAAGGAAGAAGTAAGATGTCCCCCGACAAACTAAGCCTATATCAGCAAAACTAGGGGCTGAATCTAATCAGCCCTAACTATAAGCTTTATCAAAAAGGAAGGTCTTAAGCGCACTCTTAAAAACGGATAGGGTGTCTGCCGCCCGAACACAAACTGGAAGCTGATTCCATAAATGTGGAGCTTGATAAGAAAAGGCTCTGGCTCCCATTGTACTTTTAGAGATTCTAGGAACAACCAACAACCCTGCATTCTTGGAACACAATGCCCTAGTAGGACAGTAGGGTATAATGAGTTCTTTAAGGTAAGATGGCGCCTGCCCATTAAGGGCTTTGTAGGCGAGAAGAAGAATTTTAAATTCTATCCTGTGTTCTATAGGGAGCCAGTGTAAGGCAGCCAGAACAGGAGTAATGTGGTCCCTTTTCCTAACTCTGGTTAGTACACGGGCTGCAGCATTTTGAATCAGCTGAAGCGACTTGACTGACTTCTTGGTACTCCCTGATAATAAAGAGTTACAATAATCCAGCCTAGAAGTAACAAATGCATGGACTAGTTTCTCTGCATCGTTTTGAGGCAAGATATGCCTGATTTTTGCAATGTTACGTAGATGGAAGTAGGCGGTCCTTGAAATTGATTTTATGTGGGCGTTAAAGGATAAATCCTGATCAAATATAACACCAAGATTCCTTACAGTCTCACTGGAGGCCAAATTAATGCCATCCATAGTTAGTATATCTTTAGATAATTTGTTTCGTAGTTTCTTCGGGCCAAGTACAATAACTTCAGTTTTGGTCGTGTTTAACATCAAAAAGTTTAAGGTCATCCACGTTTTTAAGTCCTTAAGGCAGTCTTGAATTTTATTTAGATGATTAATTTCATCAGGCTTGATTGATAAATATAGTTGAGTATCATCCGCATAACAATGAAAGTTTACAGAATGATTCCTTATAATATTGCCTAACGGAAGCATATATAATGTGAACAAAATAGGTCCGAGCACTGAGCCCTGTGGCACTCCATGGCTAACTTTGGTTTGCGTGGAAGATTCATCGTTAACACGTACAAACTGAGAGCGTTCAGATAGATAGGACCTAAACCAGCCTAAAGCAGTTCCCTGTATGCCAACTAAGTGCTCTAGTCTTTGCAATAGGATATCATGGTCGATAGTATCAAATGCAGCACTGAGATCGAGCTAAACAAGAATAGAGACAAGTCCCTTGATAGGCTATTAGAATGTCATTTGTGACTTTAACCAGAGCTGTCTCTGTGCTATGATGTGTTCTAAAGCCAGACTGAAAATCTTCAAATAAATCATTGTTTTTTAAGTAATCACACAACTGTTTTGCGACCGCTTTCTCAAGAATTTTTGAGAGGAACGGAAGATTAGAAATAGGTCTATTGTTGGCTAAAACCTCTGGATCGAGGTTGTGCTTTTTAAGAAGCGGTTTTATCACTGCTACTTTGAATGATTATGGAACATAGCCTGATAATAAAGACATATTCATAATATTTAATAAAGAAGTGCTAATTAATGGAAAAACTTCCTTCAACAGCTTAGTTGGAATTGGGTCTAACATGCACGTTGATGGTTTAGAAGAGAGAATCATTGAATGTAATTGTTCAAGGTTTATGGCTGAAAAGCATTCTAGTTTACTATCTAGTGTAATATTAGAACTTACGTTTCCGGGAGCTGTTGATAACACTATACTGGTCAAAGGCAAGAGGTAATTAATTTTGTTTCTAAGAGTAACAATTTTATCGTTAAAAAAGCACATAAAATCATTACTACTGAGTGCTATGGGAATAGAAGGCTCAATCGAGCTGTGGCTCTCTGTCAGCCTGGCTACAGTGCTGAAAAGAAATCTTGCATTATTCTTATTCTCATCTATTAATAAAGAGTAGTAGGCTGCTCTCGCTTTACGCAGTGCTTTCTTATATTCATTGAGAGTAATATGCCAAATTAAACGAGATTCTTCAAGTTTTGTGGAACGCCATATCCTTTCAAGTTGTCTAGACTTTTGCTTTATTTTGCGGGTTTCGGCATTATGCCATGAAGCTAATCTATGTTGTTTTATTTTCTTCTTTTTCAAAGGAGCAACAGAGTCTAATTTTATTCGCAGCGCATCTATAGCACTATCAACAACATGATCAATTTGGGGTGGTGTACATTTTGTATAAGTTTCCTCCCCTACATGCAGACATGCTATCGAGTTAAGTATTGGTGGAATCTCTTCCTTAAATGTGGCTATAGCACTAACAGATAGGTTTCTGCTGCAAGAGCTTTTGACTAATGCTTTGTAGTCTCGTAATAGTACTTCAAAAGTTACTAAGAAATGGTCGGATAAAGCATGATTATGCGGTTCGACTAATAATTGCTCAATTTCAATACCATAAGTCAGAACAAGGTCGAGAGTGTGATTATAGCAGTGGGTTGGTTTATTTACACTCTGACAGAAACCAACAGAATCTAATATAGAGTTAAATGCAACAGTAAGGCTATTTTTATCATCGTCAACATGAATATTAAAGTCACTTTGTCTGTTTTAAGAACCAAAGTTGCAAGTTAGGGACTCTTATCTCTAGGGCAGAGGTTCTCAATTGTTTTTCAGCCAAGGACCCCTTACAAGATAGAGAATACACCATTTTGGGCTATATAAATAAAAATGTACTTGATTTGACATGTATGTCCCTTGGAATAATCTGACGTAGCCTATTTTTTACACTTCTATAGTCTTAGTTATGTGAAACTCTGTGAGTTGGGGGAACATGTCTGTAATGCCATTTTGCACCTGCCTTCTCCAGATCGCTGTTTTTGCACGGAATGCCTGGATTTTGTCGCTTACCTCCAGGATAGAGGCATATCTGCCTTGAACGGACAAACTGAGATCGTTCAATAAGTTGAACACATCTGCGAGGTAGGCGAGCTGTGCGATCCATTCGGGGTCCGAGAAGAGTGCTGCAGTGGTTGGCTTGTCATTCTGGATGAACTCACACAGCTCTGAGCGCAGTTCGTACACCCGCTGTAGCACTTTTCCACGGGAGAGCCAACGCACCTCTGAATGGAACAGCAGGGTGTCCTGTCCTGCGCCCATCTCCCTGCAGAGCTGGCCGAATAAACGGGACTGTGGCTTACACTTGATGTGGTTGACCACAGATACCACCGTGCTGAGAACGGACTGTAGCTCAGGACTCAACGATTTTGACGCCAGAGCCTGCCTGTGCAGCATGCAGTGGGTAGCTATCATCATTGGATTGCGCTCCTTGGCACGAGCAACCACCCCACTATTGCGTCCGGTCATGGCAGCTGCCCCATCCGTGCAAATCGCAATGCAATTCTCCCAACTCACATTGCCAGTCTCCATGAACATATCTATAACATTGAAAATCTCTTCACCTGTTGCTCGCCCCGTCAACTCTTGACAAAATAAAAAATCTTCCTGAATCCTTCCTTCCCACGGGTAGCGAACCAGCGCGATGAGCTGCGCAGAGCCGGACACATCAGTGGACTCATCCAATTGAACCGCAAATTTAGACCCTCTCAGTCTTTCCAGCAGTTGTGATTTGATATCAGCAGAAATGTCCTCAATTCGTCTGATGGTGTCATTTGACAGAGGTACACTTCTCAATTTGGCAGCTGCATCTTTCCCCACCATCACCTCACACAGATCCACCGCAGCAGGGAGCAGCAGTTCCTCCGCTATTGTGTGGGGCTTTCGCGCCTTACGTTACGTCCACACAGCAGCTTTTCAAAAATCTTGAAAAGCTTGGTGCTGGGCGTGTCTGACAGCTTGGCGATTTTTTGCGAGCAACGCGACCAACAACCAATCACATGAATCTCCCGCCCCCGACATACAAAGCAAAAAACCCCGGGGATTTAATGTGAGCAATATATATATATATATAAACTCCCCAAACAGGCGAAAACCTACCAGTTTCCCCCACTGTCTCTCCACCTCCCTCCATGCCTGGTTCCTCCGGTTTGTATCCCGTTAATAGTTCTGGTCGTAAAGAACCTGGTGATTTGCTACCGTAATTTCTCGTTTGGAATATGAGGAAATGAACTGCGGTCTGGTTCTCCCTGCTTACACGCGGTTTGATTGGCTAGCGCTTCTACTGTCAGATTTGCATAAACGTGATTTGATTGGCCCCGGGGGTGGATGAGATCCGCCCGGAAATGCTGAAGGCTCTGGGTGTTGAGGGACTGTCATGGTTGACACGTCTCATCAACGTTGCGTGGAAGTCGGAAACAGTACCGAAAGAGTGGCAGACCGGGGTGGTGGTTCCCCTTTTTAAAAAGGGGGATCAGAGGGTGTGTGCCAATTACAGAGGCATCACACTACTCAGCCTCCCCGGGAAAGTTTACTCCAAGGTACTCGAAAGGAGGGTCAGGCCGATTGTCGAACCTCAGATTGAGGAGGAACAATGCGGATTCCGTCCTGGTCGTGGAACGACGGATCAGCTTTTTACTCTCGCAAGGATCCTGGAGAGGGCCTGGGAGTACGCTTATCCGGTCTACATGTGTTTTGTAGACTTGGAGAAGGCGTATGACCGGGATCCCAGGGAGTTACTGTGGGAGGTGCTGCGGGAGTATGGGGTGAGGGGTCCTCTACTCAGGGCCATCCAATCTCTGTACTCCCAAAGCGAGAGCTGTGTCCGGGTCCTCGGCAGTAAGTCGGACCCATTTCCGGTGAGGGTTGGCCTCCGCCAGGGCTGCGCTTTGTCACCAATCCTGTTTGTAATATACATGGATCGGATTTCGAGGCATAGTCGTGGGGGAGGGGGTCTGCAGTTCGGTGGACTAAGGATTGCACCACTGCTTTTTGCAGATGATGTGGTTCTAATGGCTTCATCGGTCTGCGACCTTCAGCACTCACTGGATCGGTTCGCAACCGAGTGTGAAGCGGCTGGGATGAGGATCAGCACCTCCAAATCTGAGGCCATGATTCTCAGCAGGAAACCGATGGACTGTCCACTCCAAGTAGGGAATGAGTCCTTACCCCAAGTGAAGGAGTTCAAGTATCTCGGGGTCTTGTTCTCGAGTGAGGGAACAATGGAGCGTGAGATGGGCCGGAGAATCGGAGCAGCGGGAGCGGTACTGCAGTCGCTTTACCGCACCGTTGTGACGAAAAGGGAGCTGAGCCAGAAGGCAAAGCTCTCTGTCTACCGGGCCATTTTCGTTCCTACCCTCACCTATGGTCATGAAGGATGGGTCATGACCGAAAGAACGAGATCGCGGATACAAGCGGCCGAGATGGGTTTCCTCCGCCGGGTGGCTGGTGTCTCCCTTAGAGATAAGGTGAGAAGTTCGGTCATCAGGGAGGGACTCGGAGTTGAGCCGCTCCTCCTTCGCGTCGAAAGAAGCCAGTTGAGGTGGTTCGGGCACCTAGTTAGGATGCCACCTGGGCGCCTCCCTAGGGAGGTGTTCCAGGCACGTCCAGCTGGGAAGAGACCAAGGGGTAGACCTAGGACCAGGTGGAGGGATTATATCTCTTCGCTGGCCTGGGAGCGCTTTGGGATCCCCCAGTCAGAGCTGATTGATTTCGCCAGGGAAAAGAAAGTTTGGGGCTCTCTGCTGGAACTGCTACCCCCGCGACCCGACCACGGATAAGCGGGAGAAGATGGATGGATGGATGGATGGTGATTTGATTGGCTGACGCTTCCAGCTCATCTTCAAAAGTTGAACATTGCTCAACTTTTGAATCCTGGAAATCCTGGAAATCTTCGCTTCGCTCCCCCACAATGCAGTTCGGCGAAAAGCGAGGCAAAGTGACGTCATCCCCATTCAAAGTCAATGGGCAGAGAAGCGTTGGAAGCGGTGGAAGATTCGTCTAAAGCTGCTGTGTGGACGTACCGTAAAGCTGCTGTGTGGACATACCGTTAGCAATCTTCTGCGCTACCAGGTAGAAGGCCCGCTGCGCTTTAGCAGAAACAGACGTAACATTAACCATCCGTTGTTGTTGCTGGCGTTAGTCCTCACCCTTCCTCTCAAAAAAAGCCCGGTCTTTTTTTACATAATCTGGATGCTTGGTCTCGAGGTGCCTCTTCAATTTGGCAGGCTTCATCGCCTCATTGGCAAGACACCGCAGGCATATCAGACATTTCGGTTTCCCTTCCACTTCAATAAATCCATATTGGAGATACTCCTCATCGTATTTCCTTACTTTTGTTTTTTGTTTTTCATTTACTTCATTTGTAGCCGTAACCGGTCGTTTTAAAAATCTATCCATCTTCGTAGTATGCTAGCCGTGTTATATCTCTATGATGCTTGCAGCGGCGCTCTCTGACTTGATACGATGGGCTCGTAAGAACTCAGATGCTCGATTCTGCTGCTTGGTAATACTCTTTATTGGACAGAAACCAAAGCTATCAATGACTTCTAGGTTCTACTAGGA
Source organism: Pseudochaenichthys georgianus (assembly GCF_902827115.2). Lineage (NCBI taxonomy): Eukaryota > Metazoa > Chordata > Actinopteri > Perciformes > Channichthyidae > Pseudochaenichthys > Pseudochaenichthys georgianus. The sequence continues at coordinate 3,148,087 of NC_047505.1, read as the reverse complement.
CTCTCCATGGAATCACTAGGATCTACTAGGTACTGTAATATCGATCTCTGGTAAACAGGCATGGATCTAACGATAACACAAGACGAACCAACACCAGACAAAGGGAGAGAAGGACTAAATATACATATTAGGTAATGGGGCACAGGTGGACACAATCAGGGGCGGGAACAACAATCAGTCTAGCAGGTGCCACACGGACAGGAAGTGCCGACACCTGGAGAGAGAGAGTATAGTGATTATTATCAACAGACCGATAGACAAAACAGTAAAACACAACAGCTAAAGGCCCTGACACACCAACCCGATTTTGGGAGTCAGAGGCCGTCAGAGGCTGTCGGGCATTCGCGGCGCCGTAGTCAGGTTGGTGTGTCCCGCACCGTCGACCGTGACACGCCTTATTTGGACTGCCAGACCCGATGCATGGCCTATTCAACATGTTGAATCGGCCATGCATCGGGTCTGGCAGTCGGACCAAATAATCACTCTGATTGGCTGTTCAGCTAGCAAATCAGTGCATGAGAAGCGAAGCGGAAGTGAGGGACGTAAACAAACGATTTAAGAAGGCACACACAGACTGCTATTCATTTTCATCTCATCATGGCGATCTGGAATGATGCAAACGAAGACGTGCTCATCACCTTGATCCAGGAGAGGCCAGCTCTGTATGATATTACGGAGAAAAGATACTCTTCTTCTTCTCTGTCTTCCGGTTGTTGCCTCTTTTGAATGACGAATACACACTACCGCCGCCTGCTGGTAAGGAGAGTTATTGCCACTCACGCACTGAAGTCGGTGCGGTGTGTTCCCGTGCGACACATGGCCAAAACGCAGGAGAACACGGCCAGGCAACAGCCGACTTCAGCGTCGGCTAGTCCTCTGGTGACTGCTTGGTGTGTCAGGGCCTTAACAGCATACTAGCACTAAACCCTGACATGACTGACGTAACAGTTATTGTTGTTTCCACGGTAATGGGTGACGCGCTTGATTTTTAAATGTATCTATTTGTTAGATTAGAACATAATCTATGAACTATTTTAGATTAAAAAAATTAAATATTATTTGTTGAAAAAAAAAAGAAAAAGAAAATGATATGATAATTTAAATTAATGAATCTGAAAACTTTTCACGGACCCCCTGGCAGAGTGCCACGGACCCCCGGGGGGTCGCGGACCCCACTTTGAGAACCACTGCTCTAGGGGACCCCACAATTGGTTTGGCTTTTTTCTTGACATCTCTATTTTCTCCATGGTTGTGTCAGTTACAGAATTTAAATAATGAGTACTATGATAACATATACAAAAATTGGACTCTTTTTCAGATGTAAAGCAAAACATAGGTTTTCACTTTAGTGTACAATCTATAAAAATCTATAGACAATTCGTCTTTTGAGCTGTTTCTATCTTTATCTTATTTCTATTTATTGTTTTGTTCCAGCTCTGCCAAATCAGTCCTAACTCCCAATAATGTTCTGGAAGTTGCCGGTGAAGGGTGACAATGTGTGAGGTGGTGTCAATTTGCTCCTTTTTCTTTACCTTTAAACCGGAGCGCGTGTGAAGTTCATTACAACTTCTCACGGTTCCATCCACCGGGATCAGCTCACTGTCTTTTGTGAACTTTCACCCTCACCCAATCACCTGGCCGAACAGGAGTCTCTTCTAGTGTCTCGTCTGGTATCTCTGTAGCTTTCCTAGCCTGTGTAGACAAAACTTGGATAATATTACTCAGAGTTCTGACATATTCATTACTTTTATTCGTCTAATATCTAAAACTGGACCACTCCCTCCTTGGAGGAGGCCCAAGCTTCGGCATACCTTTTGTCGTTATGAGACCTATTATTAACTACATGTTATTATTTATTAACTACAACGTCACTGAAATCAACATATCTGCATAACATGCTCAATTAATATTGCAATGATTACCCTATTCTGAACAGGACATGTAAAACCCATAACGTTGCATCAAATAAATATAACTTCTCCGTGTACCCATAAGGTGTACACAAAATATCGTATGATGTATGGTTTTCTGATGGTATAAAAACATATTCACTAAAATCTGCCATTAGCACAAAAAATGGTTTACTTGTTGCAATAATGGCTTTTGTCCTGGTATTATGCATCATTGTTGCTGCGAAAAACAATACCCCTGGTGTCGCTAATGCGTCTCAATAATTCTAGGATTAGAGGATTGTTTGATACTGCTGAACAAACATATGATAAAATAATATTTCTCCAAACTAGAGAGAAAATACGAACTATTCTCACCGAGGGTGACATGTATGAAGGACTGGTGCCCCTCACTCAAAATTAGATATTGCCTTACGCACTACACTATAAATCAGTAAAGTCACTCAAGAATAAATATAAAAACTGATTCTTGAAACTGTTGTAAAAACCCTACAACCTCTTCATCCAAGCTCTCAATCAGTGTTATGTTATTTAATCTGCAGCTCATTGCCTTAAAACAGATACTTCAGACCGATTATAAAATGTTATTTATGAGAAAAATGTAATCTGACTCCATAAATCACATAATTATTTGACAAAAAAGCTACACTTCCACTAACAATAAATGAAGTTCCCCTTTAAACACAGCCCCGGTCTTCTGACGAGGTCTATCTATGTACTGGCTGGAAAATGTTGTGCCAGTCTCTGTCACTCCGTCACTGTTCTCCCGCTAACAGTCACTCTCTAGTTCTGCTGGGTTCTTGTTGACTTCTTCACTGGTTTGAGACAAGCGACCCTATCGGACACCTCCCTTTGTAGCCAGACTTAACAGCTCCACGTCAGGTGTATCGCCGCCCCTTGAACTGCAGTCGGTGTAAACAGGAGGTAAGGATCCTCCGTCTTGGACGAGTACTAGGTTTCCGTCTTCATATTTTGGGTGGAACCCCATCGTCTTGACCTCACTAGCTGTGTGGACACAATAGTTTTCTGTGTAGGGGAACAACATCACTCGTAATATCTTTCCTTCTCATAATTACAAAAATAGTCTGCTAAATGTTCTATTTTGTGGATGCTTTATGTGTAAATGCAAATGCTACTCTCGATTTTGTTTTACATTAAACCTCTCCCTCCTGTGGTGACAGATATGGCTCAATGTAGCTGGATTTCAAAATACCCTTGTGCTGAAGATGCATCACCTGGTGGTCTGACCATCTAAGCTTCCTCATTCGTCTTTGACATCTCTGGGACCCCCTGCCTCCGTTGTCATCATGGAAACCTCCCCGGGGTAACTGCATGGAGGGCCGTTGTTTGGTGCAATGTTCTGCGGACACTCTCTGGACCAATGTGTCAGCTGACCACATTTGTAGCAGCCTTCATCTGTTCTTCGTCTTGATCGTGGCTCTCCTCTCCATTGTCCCTTTTGTTGATGCTGTATGGGAGTGTATGCCTGTGCTTGCGGCTGTACTTGGGTAGGAGGATATGCAGGTGTTTGCTGTTGCCGAAATTGTGTGGGAAGATATTCTGGTACTTGCAGCATCCTGTGTTGCGGACAATATCTGGCCCAATGTGAGAACTGACCACATATGGAGCATCCTTCACCTTGGAAACCTTCTCCTGTTGATCGATTACCTCATTGGAAACACCCTCCTCCTCTGCCACTTTGTCTTCCTCGGAAACCTCCTCCCCCTCTTTGTTGATTCTGCACCTGAATCTCTGGCACCTCCTGAGCTTGAATTGTTGGAGGTGTCTGACCTGCCTTCTATGGTTCTATGGCCATCCCTGATGTAGCTGCCATTTGCCTTGCCGCTTTCTTGTTTTTATTAGCTTCGGTATCTTTCTCAGCTATTTGCATCTTCAAGAGTCTCAGTTGTAGTGCTTCCATTTCTGTCTTTTGAATGGAAAGCTTAAAGCATCTGATCTGATTTTTATCCTTCCCTTGATATCTGCAGTCGAGCCTGGCTCTACGTCTGGTCTCAACTTAGTTTCTCTTGGTGACATGTTCTCTAACTATTCGAATGATCAAAGATTGAAGCACTAGTCCTCTGACTAGTACCTTTGTATTCCTTCAAAAATATCCTATGTCATCAGAATAGTTAAATCTTTTTTTTTTTTTTCAATTTATAGATTTTTTTTTTTGTAATATATTAATAAAGTGAATTAAAAGTAAAAAATTATGCAAATTTTAAAATCTGAAATGCTACAAATAATTTTTTTACAGTGTATGGTTTTGACTTATTATGTAAATGTCATAACTTGTGTTAGCTTCAATACATTTGTTTGCTTTTTTGAAAGAGTATTATGTAAAGTTTCTTATCTTATAATTAGAAACCACTTGCAATTCTATCTCGGCGATGAAGCACGTGTTTGTTTATAACACTTAAAATTAAACTTCAAAATGCTATTGAGTGTTTCCTCTATGTAATAATTCTGTACTACCAGCAGAGTGCGCTATTGTAATTTCCAGCTTAATCCACTAGGGATTACTGTTGCAAAACTAACCTCTATTTAACAAGAAAAGCTTATTTTTCTTCTTAAAAATGAAAAGAGCATTACACTAGGGAAGAACATTACACTATGGTAAAACAACACAGCACATAACCACCAAAACACATTTGCAAACTGGAATATTTAAAAAAAAAACGTCAATTCACACTTGCAAGCAGAAAAGAAACTTCCAAAATCAGATCCCTACAAATACCAAACTTCCCACGGTAAGATAACCTGTCTATTTTATAGTTCCAACTCTGCAAAGAAATATGATTTGTCCTTCTCAAGATGGAGTGCCTGGCCTCATGTGAGTAGAACTGGGTGTGTAAACAAACAGAGTACTTTCAATTTGCATTTCACGAAATGGCGACTGCCGTGTGGTTAATTGTAAACATGAGGGCAAGACAAGATGGCAACTGATTTTCCAACCTTTGACCTGAAGAACAAAGGGATTTGAAAACACCTCGTGGCTCTCACAGCGGAGTTTAAAATTCAACACAAAACAACACTGCAGTATAAAATAACATTTCTATTTAATTTACAATTATAAATGGGCCTCATACCCTTAAAGAGCCTGTGACACGGTTTTCCCCCATCATCCAAACCCATCAATTTGAGTACATATTGTCCCCTTGAAAACCGTTACTGAACTGATTTTGGATATTTGTACTTTGATAACCATTAATCTGCCTTCAATGTTGACAATTTTCTGGATCTTCTCGCGGATTCTTCAAGTCCCGCCAAATGATGGGTGACGTCATTGCGGGCACAGCGCTCCAGCTGCACCGTCCAGGATCCCAGCATCTGCATGTAAACCTTTATATATATACAGTCAGATGTAAACGCACGATGGCGCACACAGCAGCAAGCTCAGACAGCGATGACAGGTTAATTTTGAACGTGTCTGAGAGCTCATGAGGCTGAAGGATCGGTTTATGTTGTATCTGTTAGAAGTTTAGGAATGAGGTGCGTCAATATGGGCGATCATATGGTCATGTAGCCAGTGGTGGACTGGGACTAAAAATCATCCCGGGACTCTCGACCGGCCCACTTCGGTACCGCTAGTAAATTGTCAACGGGGGGAGTGGGGGATGTCAGGGTGCTGTAGATAGTAAATGTAAATATGTAAATATTTGTGTCACTGCATCCTGGTAAAATACAAATATAATGTATAATGTCTGTGTCTTTGACATTAGCGCTGCTCGCCACCTGTGCCCTGTACTACGAAGCCAGTTCAACAGACCCTGGATATGTTTGAGTAACAAACAAACTAACAACAACAAACTAACAAACGAGATCTCGCTAAGCTGATCTCCAGCTGGGAAGAGACCAAGGGGTAGACCTAGGACCAGGTGGAGGGATTATATCTCTTCGCTGGCCTGGGAGCGCTTTGGGATCCCCCAGTCAGAGCTGATTGATGTCGCCAGGGAAAAGAAAGTTTGGGGCTCTCTGCTGGAACTGCTACCCCCGCGACCCGACCACGGATAAGCGGGAGAAGATGGATGGATGGATGGATGGTGATTTGATTGGCTGACGCTTCCAGCTCATCTTCAAAAGTTGAACATTGCTCAACTTTTGAATCCTGGAAATCCTGGAAATCTTCGCTTCGCTCCCCCACAATGCAGTTCGGCGAAAAGCGAGGCAAAGTGACGTCATCCCCATTCAAAGTCAATGGGCAGAGAAGCGTTGGAAGCGGTGGAAGATTCGTCTAAAGCTGCTGTGTGGACGTACCGTAAAGCTGCTGTGTGGACATACCGTTAGCAATCTTCTGCGCTACCAGGTAGAAGGCCCGCTGCGCTTTAGCAGAAACAGACGTAACATTAACCATCCGTTGTTGTTGCTGGCGTTAGTCCTCACTCTTCCTCTCAAAAAAAGCCCGGTCTTTTTTTACATAATCTGGATGTTTGGTCTCGAGGTGCCTCTTCAATTTGGCAGGCTTCATCGCCTCATTGGCAAGACACCGCAGGCATATCAGACATTTCGGTTTCCCTTCCACTTCAATAAATCCATATTGGAGATACTCCTCATCGTATTTCCTTACTTTTTTTTTTTTTTTCATTTACTTCATTTGTAGCCGTAACCGGTCGTTTTAAAAATCTATCCATCTTCGTAGTATGCTAGCCGTGTTATATCTCTATGATGCTTGCAGCGGCGCTCTCTGACTGACGTAACAGTTATTGTTGTTTCCACGGTAATGGGTGACGCGCTTGATTTTTAAATGTATCTATTTGTTAGATTAGAACGTAATCTATGAACTATTTTAGATTAAAAAAATTAAATATTATTTGTTGAAAAAAAAAAAAAAAAAAAAATGATATGATAATTTAAATTAATGAATCTGAAAACTTTTCACGGACCCCCTGGCAGAGTGCCACGGACCCCCGGGGGGTCGCGGACCCCACTTTGAGAACCACTGCTCTAGGGGACCCCACAATTGGTTTGGCTTTTTTCTTGACATCATCTCTATTTTCTCCATGGTTGTGTCAGTTACAGAATTTAAATAATGAGTACTATGATAACATATACAAAAATTGGACTCTTTTTCAGATGTAAAGCAAAAAATAGGTTTTCACTTTAGTGTACAATCTATAAAAATCTATAGACAATTCGTCTTTTGAGCTGTTTCTATCTTTATCTTATTTCTATTTATTGTTTTGTTCCAGCTCTGCCAAATCAGTCCTAACTCCCAATAATGTTCTGGAAGTTGCCGGTGAAGGGTGACAATGTGTGAGGTGGTGTCAATTTGCTCCTTTTTCTTTACCTTTAAACCGGAGCGCGTGTGAAGTTCATTACAACTTCTCACGGTTCCATCCACCGGGATCAGCTCACTGTCTTTTGTGAACTTTCACCCTCACCCAATCACCTGGCCGAACAGGAGTCTCTTCTAGTGTCTCGTCTGGTATCTCTGTAGCTTTCCTAGCCTGTGTAGACAAAACTTGGATAATATTACTCAGAGTTCTGACATATTCATTACTTTTATTCGTCTAATATCTAAAACTGGACCACTCCCTCCTTGGAGGAGGCCCAAGCTTCGGCATACCTTTTGTCGTTATGAGACCTATTATTAACTACATGTTATTATTTATTAACTACAACGTCACTGAAATCAACATATCTGCATAACATGCTCAATTAATATTGCAATGATTACCCTATTCTGAACAGGACATGTAAAACCCATAACGTTGCATCAAATAAATATAACTTCTCCGTGTACCCATAAGGTGTACACAAAATATCGTATGATGTATGGTTTTCTGATGGTATAAAACATATTCACTAAAATCTGCCATTAGCACAAAAAATGGTTTACTTGTTGCAATAATGGCTTTTGTCCTGGTATTATGCATCATTGTTGCTGCGAAAAACAATACCCCTGGTGTCGCTAATGCGTCTCAATAATTCTAGGATTAGAGGATTGTTTGATACTGCTGAACAAACATATGATAAAATAATATTTCTCCAAACTAGAGAGAAAATACGAACTATTCTCACCGAGGGTGACATGTATGAAGGACTGGTGCCCCTCACTCAAAATTAGATATTGCCTTACGCACTACACTATAAATCAGTAAAGTCACTCAAGAATAAATATAAAAACTGATTCTTGAAACTGTTGTAAAAACCCTACAACCTCTTCATCCAAGCTCTCAATCAGTGTTATGTTATTTAATCTGCAGCTCATTGCCTTAAAACAGATACTTCAGACCGATTATAAAATGTATTTATGAGAAAAATGTAATCTGACTCCATAAATCACATAATTATTTGACAAAAAAGCTACACTTCCACTAACAATAAATGAAGTTCCCCTTTAAACACAGCCCCGGTCTTCTGACGAGGTCTATCTATGTACTGGCTGGAAAATGTTGTGCCAGTCTCTGTCACTCCGTCACTGTTCTCCCGCTAACAGTCACTCTCTAGTTCTGCTGGGTTCTTGTTGACTTCTTCACTGGTTTGAGACAAGCGACCCTATCGGACACCTCCCTTTGTAGCCAGACTTAACAGCTCCACGTCAGGTGTATCGCCGCCCCTTGAACTGCAGTCGGTGTAAACAGGAGGTAAGGATCCTCCGTCTTGGACGAGTACTAGGTTTCCGTCTTCATATTTTGGTGGAACCCCATCGTCTTGACCTCACTAGCTGTGTGGACACAATAGTTTTCTGTGTAGGGGAACAACATCACTCGTAATATTTCCTCTCATAGTTACAAAAATAGTCTGCTAAATGTTCTATTTTGTGGATGCTTTATGTGTAAATGCAAATGCTACTCTCGATTTTGTTTTACATTAAACCTCTCCCTTCTGTGGTGACAGATATGGCTCAATGTAGCTGGATTTCAAAATACCTTGTGCTGAAGATGCATCACCTGGTGGTCTGACCATCTAAGCTTCTCATTCGTCTTGACATCTCTGGGACCCCCTGCTCCGTGTCATCATGGAAACCTCCCCGGGGTAACTGCATGGAGGGCCGTTGTTTGGTGCAATGTTCTGCGGACACTCTCTGGACCAATGTGTCAGCTGACCACATTTGTAGCAGCCTTCATCTGTTCTTCGTCTTGATCGTGGCTCTCCTCTCCATTGTCCCTTTTGTTGATGCTGTATGGGAGTGTATGCCTGTGCTTGCGGCTGTACTTGGGTAGGAGGATATGCAGGTGTTTGCTGTTGCCGAAATTGTGTGGGAAGATATTCTGGTACTTGCAGCATCCTGTGTTGCGGACAATATCTGGCCCAATGTGAGAACTGACCACATATGGAGCATCCTTCACCTTGGAAACCTTCTCCTGTTGATCGATTACCTCATTGGAAAACCCTCCTCCTCTGCCACTTTGTCTTCCTCGGAAACCTCCTCCCCTCTTTGTTGATTCTGCACCTGAATCTCTGGCACCTCCTGAGCTTGAATTGTTGGAGGTGTCTGACCTGCCTTCTATGGTTCTATGCCATCCCTGATGTAGCTGCCATTTGCCTGCGCTTTCTTGTTTTATTAGCTTCGGTATCTTTCTCAGCTATTGCATCTTCAAGAGTCTCAATTGAGTGCTTCCATTTCTGTCTTTTGAATGGAAAGCTTAAAGCATCTGATCTGAGTTTATCCTTCCCTTGATATCTGCAGTCGAGCCTGGCTCTACGGGGGGTCTGCAGTTCGGTGGACTAAGGATTGCACCACTGCTTTTTGCAGATGATGTGGTTCTAATGGCTTCATCGGTCTGCGACCTTCAGCACTCACTGGATCGGTTCGCAACCGAGTGTGAAGCGGCTGGGATGAGGATCAGCACCTCCAAATCTGAGGCCATGTTCTCAGCAGGAAACCGATGGACTGTCCACTCCAAGTAGGGAATGAGTCCTTACCCCAAGTGAAGGAGTTCAAGTATCTCGGGGTCTTGTTCTCGAGTGAGGGAACAATGGAGCGTGAGATGGGCCGGAGAATCGGAGCAGCGGGAGCGGTACTGCAGTCGCTTTACCGCACCGTTGTGACGAAAAGGGAGCTGAGCCAGAAGGCAAAGCTCTCTGTCTACCGGGCCATTTTCGTTCCTACCCTCACCTATGGTCATGAAGGATGGGTCATGACCGAAAGAACGAGATCGCGGATACAAGCGGCCGAGATGGGTTTCCTCCGCCGGGTGGCTGGTGTCTCCCTTAGAGATAAGGTGAGAAGTTCGGTCATCAGGGAGGGACTCGGAGTTGAGCCGCTCCTCCTTCGCGTCGAAAGAAGCCAGTTGAGGTGGTTCGGGCACCTAGTTAGGATGCCACCTGGGCGCCTCCCTAGGGAGGTGTTCCAGGCACGTCCAGCTGGGAAGAGACCAAGGGGTAGACCTAGGACCAGGTGGAGGGATTATATCTCTTCGCTGGCCTGGGAGCGCTTTGGGATCCCCCAGTCAGAGCTGATTGATTTCGCCAGGGAAAAGAAAGTTTGGGGCTCTCTGCTGGAACTGCTACCCCCGCGACCCGACCACGGATAAGCGGGAGAAGATGGATGGATGGATGGATGGTGATTTGATTGGCTGACGCTTCCAGCTCATCTTCAAAAGTTGAACATTGCTCAACTTTTGAATCCTGGAAATCCTGGAAATCTTCGCTTCGCTCCCCCACAATGCAGTTCGGCGAAAAGCGAGGCAAAGTGACGTCATCCCCATTCAAAGTCAATGGGCAGAGAAGCGTTGGAAGCGGTGGAAGATTCGTCTAAAGCTGCTGTGTGGACGTACCGTAAAGCTGCTGTGTGGACATACCGTTAGCAATCTTCTGCGCTACCAGGTAGAAGGCCCGCTGCGCTTTAGCAGAAACAGACGTAACATTAACCATCCGTTGTTGTTGCTGGCGTTAGTCCTCACCCTTCCTCTCAAAAAAAGCCCGGTCTTTTTTTACATAATCTGGATGCTTGGTCTCGAGGTGCCTCTTCAATTTGGCAGGCTTCATCGCCTCATTGGCAAGACACCGCAGGCATATCAGACATTTCGGTTTCCCTTCCACTTCAATAAATCCATATTGGAGATACTCCTCATCGTATTTCCTTACTTTTGTTTTTTGTTTTTCATTTACTTCATTTGTAGCCGTAACCGGTCGTTTTAAAAATCTATCCATCTTCGTAGTATGCTAGCCGTGTTATATCTCTATGATGCTTGCAGCGGCGCTCTCTGACTTGATACGATGGGCTCGTAAGAACTCAGATGCTCGATTCTGCTGCTTGGTAATACTCTTTATTGGACAGAAACCAAAGCTATCAATGACTTCTAGGTTCTACTAGGACTCTCCATGGAATCACTAGGATCTACTAGGTACTGTAATATCGATCTCTGGTAAACAGGCATGGATCTAACGATAAACAAGACGAACCAACACCAGACAAAGGGAGAGAAGGACTAAATATACATATTAGGTAATGGGGCACAGGTGGACACATTCAGGGGCGGGAACAACAATCAGTCTAGCAGGTGCCACACGGACAGGAAGTGCCGACACCTGGAGAGAGAGAGTATAGTGATTTTATCAACAGACCGATAGACAAAACAGTAAAACACAACAGCTAAAGGCCCTGACACACCAACCCGATTTTGGGAGTCAGAGGCCGTCAGAGGCTGTCGGGCATTCGCGGCGCCGTAGTCAGGTTGGTGTGTCCCGCACCGTCGACCGTGACACGCCTTATTTGGACTGCCAGACCCGATGCATGGCCTATTCAACATGTTGAATCGGCCATGCATCGGGTCTGGCAGTCGGACCAAATAATCACTCTGATTGGCTGTTCAGCTAGCAAATCAGTGCATGAGAAGCGAAGCGGAAGTGAGGGACGTAAACAAACGATTTAAGAAGGCACACACAGACTGCTATTCATTTTCATCTCATCATGGCGATCTGGAATGATGCAAACGAAGACGTGCTCATCACCTTGATCCAGGAGAGGCCAGCTCTGTATGATATTACGGAGAAAAGATACTCTTCTTCTTCTCTGTCTTCCGGTTGTTGCCTCTTTTGAATGACGAATACACACTACCGCCGCCTGCTGGTAAGGAGAGTTATTGCCACTCACGCACTGAAGTCGGGCGGTGTGTTCCCGTGCGACACATGGCCAAAACGCAGGAGAACACGGCCAGGCAACAGCCGACTTCAGCGTCGGCTAGTCCTCTGGTGACTGCTTGGTGTGTCAGGGCCTTAACAGCATACTAGCACTAAACCCTGACATGACTGACGTAACAGTTATTGTTGTTTCCACGGTAATGGGTGACGCGCTTGATTTTTAAATGTATCTATTTGTTAGATTAGAACATAATCTATGAACTATTTTAGATTAAAAAAATTAAATATTATTTGTTGAAAAAAAAAAGAAAAAGAAAATGATATGATAATTTAAATTAATGAATCTGAAAACTTTTCACGGACCCCCTGGCAGAGTGCCACGGACCCCCGGGGGGTCGCGGACCCCACTTTGAGAACCACTGCTCTAGGGGACCCCACAATTGGTTTGGCTTTTTTCTTGACATCTCTATTTTCTCCATGGTTGTGTCAGTTACAGAATTTAAATAATGAGTACTATTAACATATAAAAAATTGGACTCTTTTTCAGATGTAAAGCAAAACATAGGTTTTCACTTTAGTGTACAATCTATAAAAATCTATAGACAATTCGTCTTTTGAGCTGTTTCTATCTTTATCTTATTTCTATTTATTGTTTTGTTCCAGCTCTGCCAAATCAGTCCTAACTCCCAATAATGTTCTGGAAGTTGCCGGTGAAGGGTGACAATGTGTGAGGTGGTGTCAATTTGCTCCTTTTTCTTTACCTTTAAACCGGAGCGCGTGTGAAGTTCATTACAACTTCTCACGGTTCCATCCACCGGGATCAGCTCACTGTCTTTTGTGAACTTTCACCCTCACCCAATCACCTGGCCGAACAGGAGTCTCTTCTAGTGTCTCGTCTGGTATCTCTGTAGCTTTCCTAGCCTGTGTAGACAAAACTTGGATAATATTACTCAGAGTTCTGACATATTCATTACTTTTATTCGTCTAATATCTAAAACTGGACCACTCCCTCCTTGGAGGAGGCCCAAGCTTCGGCATACCTTTTGTCGTTATGAGACCTATTATTAACTACATGTTATTATTTATTAACTACAACGTCACTGAAATCAACATATCTGCATAACATGCTCAATTAATATTGCAATGATTACCCTATTCTGAACAGGACATGTAAAACCCATAACGTTGCATCAAATAAATATAACTTCTCCGTGTACCCATAAGGTGTACACAAAATATCGTATGGTATGGTTTTCTGATGGTATAAAAACATATTCACTAAAATCTGCCATTAGCACAAAAAATGGTTTACTTGTTGCAATAATGGCTTTTGTCCTGGTATTATGCATCATTGTTGCTGCGAAAAACAATACCCCTGGTGTCGCTAATGCGTCTCAATAATTCTAGGATTAGAGGATTGTTTGATACTGCTGAACAAACATATGATAAAATAATATTTCTCCAAACTAGAGAGAAAATACGAACTATTCTCACCGAGGGTGACATGTATGAAGGACTGGTGCCCCTCACTCAAAATTAGATATTGCCTTACGCACTACACTATAAATCAGTAAAGTCACTCAAGAATAAATATAAAAACTGATTCTTGAAACTGTTGTAAAAACCCTACAACCTCTTCATCCAAGCTCTCAATCAGTGTTATGTTATTTAATCTGCAGCTCATTGCCTTAAAACAGATACTTCAGACCGATTATAAAATGTTATTTATGAGAAAAATGTAATCTGACTCCATAAATCACATAATTATTTGAAAAAAGCTACACTTCCACTAACAATAAATGAAGTTCCCCTTTAAACACAGCCCCGGTCTTCTGACGAGGTCTATCTATGTACTGGCTGGAAAATGTTGTGCCAGTCTCTGTCACTCCGTCACTGTTCTCCCGCTAACAGTCACTCTCTAGTTCTGCTGGGTTCTTGTTGACTTCTTCACTGGTTTGAGACAAGCGACCCTATCGGACACCTCCCTTTGTAGCCAGACTTAACAGCTCCACGTCAGGTGTATCGCCGCCCCTTGAACTGCAGTCGGTGTAAACAGGAGGTAAGGATCCTCCGTCTTGGACGAGTACTAGGTTTCCGTCTTCATATTTGGGTGGAACCCCATCGTCTTGACCTCACTAGCTGTGTGGACACAATAGTTTTCTGTGTAGGGGAACAACATCACTCGTAATATCTTTCCTTCTCATATTACAAAAATAGTCTGCTAAATGTTCTATTTTGTGGATGCTTTATGTGTAAATGCAAATGCTACTCTCGATTTTGTTTTACATTAAACCTCTCCCTCCTGTGGTGACAGATATGGCTCAATGTAGCTGGATTTCAAAATACCCTTGTGCTGAAGATGCATCACCTGGTGGTCTGACCATCTAAGCTTCCTCATTCGTCTTTGACATCTCTGGGACCCCCTGCCTCCGTTGTCATCATGGAAACCTCCCCGGGGTAACTGCATGGAGGGCCGTTGTTTGGTGCAATGTTCTGCGGACACTCTCTGGACCAATGTGTCAGCTGACCACATTTGTAGCAGCCTTCATCTGTTCTTCGTCTTGATCGTGGCTCTCCTCTCCATTGTCCCTTTTGTTGATGCTGTATGGGAGTGTATGCCTGTGCTTGCGGCTGTACTTGGGTAGGAGGATATGCAGGTGTTTGCTGTTGCCGAAATTGTGTGGGAAGATATTCTGGTACTTGCAGCATCCTGTGTTGCGGACAATATCTGGCCCAATGTGAGAACTGACCACATATGGAGCATCCTTCACCTTGGAAACCTTCTCCTGTTGATCGATTACCTCATTGGAAACACCCTCCTCCTCTGCCACTTTGTCTTCCTCGGAAACCTCCTCCCCCTCTTTGTTGATTCTGCACCTGAATCTCTGGCACCTCCTGAGCTTGAATTGTTGGAGGTGTCTGACCTGCCTTCTATGGTTCTATGGCCATCCCTGATGTAGCTGCCATTTGCCTTGCCGCTTTCTTGTTTTTATTAGCTTCGGTATCTTTCTCAGCTATTTGCATCTTCAAGAGTCTCAGTTGTAGTGCTTCCATTTCTGTCTTTTGAATGGAAAGCTTAAAGCATCTGATCTGATTTTTATCCTTCCCTTGATATCTGCAGTCGAGCCTGGCTCTACGTCTGGTCTCAACTTAGTTTCTCTTGGTGACATGTTCTCTAACTATTCGAATGATCAAAGATTGAAGCACTAGTCCTCTGACTAGTACCTTTGTATTCCTTCAAAAATATCCTATGTCATCAGAATAGTTAAATCTTTTTTTTTTTTTTCAATTTATAGATTTTTTTTTTGTAATATATTAATAAAGTGAATTAAAAGTAAAAAATTATGCAAATTTTAAAATCTGAAATGCTACAAATAATTTTTTTACAGTGTATGGTTTTGACTTATTATGTAAATGTCATAACTTGTGTTAGCTTCAATACATTTGTTTGCTTTTTTGAAAGAGTATTATGTAAAGTTTCTTATCTTATAATTAGAAACCACTTGCAATTCTATCTCGGCGATGAAGCACGTGTTTGTTTATAACACTTAAAATTAAACTTCAAAATGCTATTGAGTGTTTCCTCTATGTAATAATTCTGTACTACCAGCAGAGTGCGCTATTGTAATTTCCAGCTTAATCCACTAGGGATTACTGTTGCAAAACTAACCTCTATTTAACAAGAAAAGCTTATTTTTCTTCTTAAAATGAAAAGAGCATTACACTAGGGAAGAACATTACACTATGGTAAAACAACACAGCACATAACCACCAAAACACATTTGCAAACTGGAATATTTAAAAAAAAACGTCAATTCACACTTGCAAGCAGAAAAGAAACTTCCAAAATCAGATATCCCTACAAATACCAAACTTCCCACGGTAAGATAACCTGTCTATTTTATAGTTCCAACTCTGCAAAGAAATATGATTTGTCCTTCTCAAGATGGAGTGCCTAGCCTCATGTGAGTAGAACTGGGTGTGTAAACAAACAGAGTACTTTCAATTTGCATTTCACGAAATGGCGACTGCCGTGTGGTTAATTGTAAACATGAGGGCAAGACAAGATGGCAACTGATTTTCCAACCTTTGACCTGAAGAACAAAGGGATTTGAAAACACCTCGTGGCTCTCACAGCGGAGTTTAAAATTCAACACAAAACAACACTGCAGTATAAAATAACATTTCTATTTAATTTACAATTATAAATGGGCCTCATACCCTTAAAGAGCCTGTGACACGGTTTTCCCCCATCATCCAAACCCATCAATTTGAGTACATATTGTCCCCTTGAAAACCGTTACTGAACTGATTTTGGATATTTGTACTTTGATAACCATTAATCTGCCTTCAATGTTGACAATTTTCTGGATCTTCTCGCGGATTCTTCAAGTCCCGCCAAATGATGGGTGACGTCATTGCGGGCACAGCGCTCCAGCTGCACCGTCCAGGATCCCAGCATCTGCATGTAAACCTTTATATATATACAGTCAGATGTAAACGCACGATGGCGCACACAGCAGCAAGCTCAGACAGCGATGACAGGTTAATTTTGAACGTGTCTGAGAGCTCATGAGGCTGAAGGATCGGTTTATGTTGTATCTGTTAGAAGTTTAGGAATGAGGTGCGTCAATATGGGCGATCATATGGTCATGTAGCCAGTGGTGGACTGGGACTAAAAATCATCCCGGGACTCTCGACCGGCCCACTTCGGTACCGCTAGTAAATTGTCAACGGGGGGAGTGGGGGATGTCAGGGTGCTGTAGATAGTAAATGTAAATATGTAAATATTTGTGTCACTGCATCCTGGTAAAATACAAATATAATGTATAATGTCTGTGTCTTTGACATTAGCGCTGCTCGCCACCTGTGCCCTGTACTACGAAGCCAGTTCAACAGACCCTGGATATGTTTGAGTAACAAACAAACTAACAACAACAAACTAACAAACGAGATCTCGCTAAGCTGATCTCCAGCTGGGAAGAGACCAAGGGGTAGACCTAGGACCAGGTGGAGGGATTATATCTCTTCGCTGGCCTGGGAGCGCTTTGGGATCCCCCAGTCAGAGCTGATTGATGTCGCCAGGGAAAAGAAAGTTTGGGGCTCTCTGCTGGAACTGCTACCCCCGCGACCCGACCACGGATAAGCGGGAGAAGATGGATGGATGGATGGATGGTGATTTGATTGGCTGACGCTTCCAGCTCATCTTCAAAAGTTGAACATTGCTCAACTTTTGAATCCTGGAAATCCTGGAAATCTTCGCTTCGCTCCCCCACAATGCAGTTCGGCGAAAAGCGAGGCAAAGTGACGTCATCCCCATTCAAAGTCAATGGGCAGAGAAGCGTTGGAAGCGGTGGAAGATTCGTCTAAAGCTGCTGTGTGGACGTACCGTAAAGCTGCTGTGTGGACATACCGTTAGCAATCTTCTGCGCTACCAGGTAGAAGGCCCGCTGCGCTTTAGCAGAAACAGACGTAACATTAACCATCCGTTGTTGTTGCTGGCGTTAGTCCTCACTCTTCCTCTCAAAAAAAGCCCGGTCTTTTTTTACATAATCTGGATGTTTGGTCTCGAGGTGCCTTCAATTTGGCAGGCTTCATCGCCTCATTGGCAAGACCGCAGGCATATCAGACATTTCGGTTTCCCTTCCACTTCAATAAATCCATATTGGAGATACTCCTCATCGTATTTCCTTACTTTTTTTTTTTTTTTCATTTACTTCATTTGTAGCCGTAACCGGTCGTTTTAAAAATCTATCCATCTTCGTAGTATGCTAGCCGTGTTATATCTCTATGATGCTTGCAGCGGCGCTCTCTGACTGACGTAACAGTTATTGTTGTTTCCACGGTAATGGGTGACGCGCTTGATTTTAAATGTATCTATTTGTTAGATTAGAACGTAATCTATGAACTATTTTAGATTAAAAAAATTAAATATTATTTGTTGAAAAAAAAAAAAAAAAAAAATGATATGATAATTTAAATTAATGAATCTGAAAACTTTCACGGACCCCTGGCAGAGTGCCACGGACCCCCGGGGGGTCGCGGACCCCACTTTGAGAACCACTGCTCTAGGGGACCCCACAATTGGTTTGGCTTTTTTCTTGACATCATCTCTATTTTCTCCATGGTTGTGTCAGTTACAGAATTTAAATAATGAGTACTATGATAACATATACAAAAATTGGACTCTTTTTCAGATGTAAAGCAAAAAATAGGTTTTCACTTTAGTGTACAATCTATAAAAATCTATAGACAATTCGTCTTTTGAGCTGTTTCTATCTTTATCTTATTTCTATTTATTGTTTTGTTCCAGCTCTGCCAAATCAGTCCTAACTCCCAATAATGTTCTGGAAGTTGCCGGTGAAGGGTGACAATGTGTGAGGTGGTGTCAATTTGCTCCTTTTTCTTTACCTTTAAACCGGAGCGCGTGTGAAGTTCATTACAACTTCTCACGGTTCCATCCACCGGGATCAGCTCACTGTCTTTTGTGAACTTTCACCCTCACCCAATCACCTGGCCGAACAGGAGTCTCTTCTAGTGTCTCGTCTGGTATCTCTGTAGCTTTCCTAGCCTGTGTAGACAAAACTTGGATAATATTACTCAGAGTTCTGACATATTCATTACTTTTATTCGTCTAATATCTAAAACTGGACCACTCCCTCCTTGGAGGAGGCCCAAGCTTCGGCATACCTTTTGTCGTTATGAGACCTATTATTAACTACATGTTATTATTTATTAACTACAACGTCACTGAAATCAACATATCTGCATAACATGCTCAATTAATATGCAATGATTACCCTATTCTGAACAGGACATGTAAAACCCATAACGTTGCATCAAATAAATATAACTTCTCCGTGTACCCATAAGGTGTACACAAAATATCGTATGATGTATGGTTTTCTGATGGTATAAAAACATATTCACTAAAATCTGCCATTAGCACAAAAAATGGTTTACTTGTTGCAATAATGGCTTTTGTCCTGGTATTATGCATCATTGTTGCTGCGAAAAACAATACCCCTGGTGTCGCTAATGCGTCTCAATAATTCTAGGATTAGAGGATTGTTTGATACTGCTGAACAAACATATGATAAAATAATATTCTCCAAACTAGAGAGAAAATACGAACTATTCTCACCGAGGGTGACATGTATGAAGGACTGGTGCCCCTCACTCAAAATTAGATATTGCCTTACGCACTACACTATAAATCAGTAAAGTCACTCAAGAATAAATATAAAAACTGATTCTTGAAACTGTTGTAAAAACCCTACAACCTCTTCATCCAAGCTCTCAATCAGTGTTATGTTATTTAATCTGCAGCTCATTGCCTTAAAACAGATACTTCAGACCGATTATAAAATGTTATTTATGAGAAAAATGTAATCTGACTCCATAAATCACATAATTATTTGACAAAAAAGCTACACTTCCACTAACAATAAATGAAGTTCCCCTTTAAACACAGCCCCGGTCTTCTGACGAGGTCTATCTATGTACTGGCTGGAAAATGTTGTGCCAGTCTCTGTCACTCCGTCACTGTTCTCCGCTAACAGTCACTCTCTAGTTCTGCTGGGTTCTTGTTGACTTCTTCACTGGTTTGAGACAAGCGACCCTATCGGACACCTCCCTTTGTAGCCAGACTTAACAGCTCCACGTCAGGTGTATCGCCGCCCCTTGAACTGCAGTCGGTGTAAACAGGAGGTAAGGATCCTCCGTCTTGGACGAGTACTAGGTTTCCGTCTTCATATTTGGGTGGAACCCCATCGTCTTGACCTCACTAGCTGTGTGGACACAATAGTTTTCTGTGTAGGGGAACAACATCACTCGTAATATCTTTCCTTCTCATAGTTACAAAAATAGTCTGCTAAATGTTCTATTTTGTGGATGCTTTATGTGTAAATGCAAATGCTACTCTCGATTTTGTTTTACATTAAACCTCTCCCTTCTGTGGTGACAGATATGGCTCAATGTAGCTGGATTTCAAAATACCCTTGTGCTGAAGATGCATCACCTGGTGGTTCTGACCATCTAAGCTTCCTAATTCGTCTTTGACATCTCTGGGACCCCCTGCCTCCGTTGTCATCATGGAAACCTCCCCGGGGTAACTGCATGGAGGGCCGTTGTTTGGTGCAATGTTCTGCGGACACTCTCTGGACCAATGTGTCAGCTGACCACATTTGTAGCAGCCTTCATCTGTTCCTTCGTCTTGATCGTGGCTCTCCTCTCCATTGTCCCTTTTGTTGATGCTGTATGGGAGTGTATGCCTGTGCTTGCGGCTGTACTTGGGTAGGAGGATATGCAGGTGTTTTGCTGTGCCGAAATTGTGTGGGAAGATATTCTGGTACTTGCAGCATCCTGTGTTGCGGACAATATCTGGCCCAATGTGAGAACTGACCACATATGGAGCATCCTTCACCTTGGAAACCTTCTCCTGTTGATCGATTACCTCATTGGAAACACCCTCCTCCTCTGCCACTTTGTCTTCCTCGGAAACCTCCTCCCCCTCTTTGTTGATTCTGCCACCTGAATCTCTGGCACCTCTGAGCTTGAATTGTTGGAGGTGTCTGACCTGCCTTCTATGGTTCTATGCCATCCCTGATGTAGCTGCCATTTGCCTGCGCTTTCTTGTTTTATTAGCTTCGGTATCTTTCTCAGCTATTGCATCTTCAAGAGTCTCAATTGAGTGCTTCCATTTCTGTCTTTTGAATGGAAAGCTTAAAGCATCTGATCTGAGTTTATCCTTCCCTTGATATCTGCAGTCGAGCCTGGCTCTACGTCTGGTCTCAACTTAGTTTCTCTTGGTGACATGTTCTCTAACTATTCGAATGATCAAAGATTGAAGCACTAGTCCTCTGACTAGTACCTTTGTATTCCTTCAAAAATATCCTATGTCATCAGAATAGTTAAATCTTTTTTTTTTTTTTCAATTTATAGATTTTTTTTTTTGTAATATATTAATAAAGTGAATTAAAAAAAAAATTATGCAAATTTTAAAATCTGAAATGCTACAAATAATTTTTTTACAGTGTATGGTTTTGACTTATTATGTAAATGTCATAACTTGTGTTAGCTTCAATACATTTGTTTGCTTTTTGAAAGAGTATTATGTAAAGTTTCTTATCTTATAATTAGAAACCACTTGCAATTCTATCTCGGCGATGAAGCACGTGTTTGTTTATAACACTTAAAATTAAACTTCAAAATGCTATTGAGTGTTTCCTCTATGTAATAATTCTGTACTACCAGCAGAGTGCGCTATTGTAATTTCCAGCTTAATCCACTAGGGATTACTGTTGCAAAACTAACCTCTATTTAACAAGAAAAGCTTATTTTTCTTCTTAAAAATGAAAAGAGCATTACACTAGGGAAGAACATTACACTATGGTAAAACAACAGCACATAACCACCAAAACACATTTGCAAACTGGAATATTTAAAAAAAAACGTCAATTCACACTTGCAAGCAGAAAAGAAACTTCCAAAATCAGATCCCTACAAATACCAAACTTCCCACGGTAAGATAACCTGTCTATTTTATAGTTCCAACTCTGCAAAGAAATATGATTTGTCCTTCTCAAGATGGAGTGCCTAGCCTCATGTGAGTAGAACTGGGTGGTAAACAAACAGAGTAACTTTTCAATTTGCATTTCACCGAAATGGCGACTGCCGTGTGGTTAATTGTAAACATGAGGGCAAGACAAGATGGCAACTGATTTCCAACCTTGACTGAAAGAACAAAGGGATTTGAAAACACCTCGTGGCTCTCACAGCGGAGTTTAAAATTCAACACAAAACAACAACTGCAGATAAAATACATTTCTATTTAATTACAATTATAAATGGGCCTCATACCCTTAAAAGAGCCTGTGACACGGTTTTCCCCCTCATCCAAACCCATCAATTTGAGTACATATGTCCCCTCTTGAAAACCGTTACTGAACTGATTTTGGATATTTGTTACTTTGATAACCATTAATCTGCCTTCAATGTTGACAATTTTCTGGATCTTCTCGCGGATTCTTCAAGTCCCGCCAAATGATGGGTGACGTCATTGCGGGCACAGCGCTCCAGCTGCACCGTCCAGGATCCCAGCATCTGCATGTAAACCTTTATATATATACAGTCAGATGTAAACGCACGATGGCGCACACAGCAGCAAGCTCAGACAGCGATGACAGGTTAATTTTGAACGTGTCTGAGAGCTCATGAGGCTGAAGGATCGGTTTATGTTGTATCTGTTAGAAGTTTAGGAATGAGGTGCGTCAATATGGGCGATCATATGGTCATGTAGCCAGTGGTGGACTGGGACTAAAAATCATCCCGGGACTCTCGACCGGCCCACTTCGGTACCGCTAGTAAATTGTCAACGGGGGGAGTGGGGGATGTCAGGGTGCTGTAGATAGTAAATGTAAATATGTAATATTTGTGTCACTGCATCCTGGTAAAATACAAATATAATGTATAATGTCTGTGTCTTTGACATTAGCGCTGCTCGCCACCTGTGCCCTGTACTACGAAGCCAGTTCAACAGACCCTGGATATGTTTGAGTAACAAACAAACTAACAACAACAAACTAACAAACGAGATCTCGCTAAGCTGATCTCCAGCTGGGAAGAGACCAAGGGGTAGACCTAGGACCAGGTGGAGGGATTATATCTCTTCGCTGGCCTGGGAGCGCTTTGGGATCCCCCAGTCAGAGCTGATTGATGTCGCCAGGGAAAAGAAAGTTTGGGGCTCTCTGCTGGAACTGCTACCCCCCGCGACCCGACCACGGATAAGCGGGAGAAGATGGATGGATGGATGATGGATGGTGATTTGATTGGCTGACGCTTCCAGCTCATCTTCAAAAGTTGAACATTGCTCAACTTTTGAATCCTGGAAATCCTGGAAATCTTCGCTTCGCTCCCCCACAATGCAGTTCGGCGAAAAGCGAGGCAAAGTGACGTCATCCCCATTCAAAGTCAATGGGCAGAGAAGCGTTGGAAGCGGTGGAAGATTCGTCTAAAGCTGCTGTGTGGACGTACCGTAAAGCTGCTGTGTGGACATACCGTTAGCAATCTTCTGCGCTACCAGGTAGAAGGCCCGCTGCGCTTTAGCAGAAACAGACGTAACATTAACCATCCGTTGTTGTTGCTGGCGTTAGTCCTCACTCTTCCTCTCAAAAAAAGCCCGGTCTTTTTTTACATAATCTGGATGTTTGGTCTCGAGGTGCCTCTTCAATTTGGCAGGCTTCATCGCCTCATTGGCAAGACACCGCAGGCATATCAGACATTTCGGTTTCCCTTCCACTTCAATAAATCCATATTGGAGATACTCCTCATCGTATTTCCTTACTTTTTTTTTTTTTTTTCATTTACTTCATTTGTAGCCGTAACCGGTCGTTTTAAAAATCTATCCATCTTCGTAGTATGCTAGCCGTGTTATATCTCTATGATGCTTGCAGCGGCGCTCTCTGACTGACGTAACAGTTATTGTTGTTTCCACGGTAATGGGTGACGCGCTTGATTTTTAAATGTATCTATTTGTTAGATTAGAACGTAATCTATGAACTATTTTAGATTAAAAAAATTAAATATTATTTGTTGAAAAAAAAAAGAAAAAGAAAATGATATGATAATTTAAATTAATGAATCTGAAAACTTTTCACGGACCCCCTGGCAGAGTGCCACGGACCCCCGGGGGGTCGCGGACCCCACTTTGAGAACCACTGCTCTAGGGGACCCCACAATTGGTTTGGCTTTTTTCTTGACATCATCTCTATTTTCTCCATGGTTGTGTCAGTTACAGAATTTAAATAATGAGTACTATGATAACATATACAAAAATTGGACTCTTTTTCAGATGTAAAGCAAGAAAATAGGTTTTCACTTTAGTGTACAATCTATAAAAATCTATAGACAATTCGTCTTTTGAGCTGTTTCTATCTTTATCTTATTTCTATTTATTGTTTTGTTCCAGCTCTGCCAAATCAGTCCTAACTCCCAATAATGTTCTGGAAGTTGCCGGTGAAGGGTGACAATGTGTGAGGTGGTGTCAATTTGCTCCTTTTTCTTTACCTTTAAACCGGAGCGCGTGTGAAGTTCATTACAACTTCTCACGGTTCCATCCACCGGGATCAGCTCACTGTCTTTTGTGAACTTTCACCCTCACCCAATCACCTGGCCGAACAGGAGTCTCTTCTAGTGTCTCGTCTGGTATCTCTGTAGCTTTCCTAGCCTGTGTAGACAAAACTTGGATAATATTACTCAGAGTTCTGACATATTCATTACTTTTATTCGTCTAATATCTAAAACTGGACCACTCCCTCCTTGGAGGAGGCCCAAGCTTCGGCATACCTTTTGTCGTTATGAGACCTATTATTAACTACATGTTATTATTTATTAACTACAACGTCACTGAAATCAACATATCTGCATAACATGCTCAATTAATATTGCAATGATTACCCTATTCTGAACAGGACATGTAAAACCCATAACGTTGCATCAAATAAATATAACTTCTCCGTGTACCCATAAGGTGTACACAAAATATCGTATGATGTATGGTTTTCTGATGGTATAAAAACATATTCACTAAAATCTGCCATTAGCACAAAAAATGGTTTACTTGTTGCAATAATGGCTTTTGTCCTGGTATTATGCATCATTGTTGCTGCGAAAAACAATACCCCTGGTGTCGCTAATGCGTCTCAATAATTCTAGGATTAGAGGATTGTTTGATACTGCTGAACAAACATATGATAAAATAATATTTCTCCAAACTAGAGAGAAAATACGAACTATTCTCACCGAGGGTGACATGTATGAAGGACTGGTGCCCCTCACTCAAAATTAGATATTGCCTTACGCACTACACTATAAATCAGTAAAGTCACTCAAGAATAAATATAAAAACTGATTCTTGAAACTGTTGTAAAAACCCTACAACCTCTTCATCCAAGCTCTCAATCAGTGTTATGTTATTTAATCTGCAGCTCATTGCCTTAAAACAGATACTTCAGACCGATTATAAAATGTTATTTATGAGAAAAATGTAATCTGACTCCATAAATCACATAATTATTTGACAAAAAAGCTACACTTCCACTAACAATAAATGAAGTTCCCCTTTAAACACAGCCCCGGTCTTCTGACGAGGTCTATCTATGTACTGGCTGGAAAATGTTGTGCCAGTCTCTGTCACTCCGTCACTGTTCTCCCGCTAACAGTCACTCTCTAGTTCTGCTGGGTTCTTGTTGACTTCTTCACTGGTTTGAGACAAGCGACCCTATCGGACACCTCCCTTTGTAGCCAGACTTAACAGCTCCACGTCAGGTGTATCGCCGCCCCTTGAACTGCAGTCGGTGTAAACAGGAGGTAAGGATCCTCCGTCTTGGACGAGTACTAGGTTTCCGTCTTCATATTTTGGGTGGAACCCCATCGTCTTGACCTCACTAGCTGTGTGGACACAATAGTTTTCTGTGTAGGGGAACAACATCACTCGTAATATCTTTCCTTCTCATAGTTACAAAAATAGTCTGCTAAATGTTCTATTTTGTGGATGCTTTATGTGTAAATGCAAATGCTACTCTCGATTTTGTTTTACATTAAACCTCTCCCTTCTGTGGTGACAGATATGGCTCAATGTAGCTGGATTTCAAAATACCCTTGTGCTGAAGATGCATCACCTGGTGGTCTGACCATCTAAGCTTCCTCATTCGTCTTTGACATCTCTGGGACCCCCTGCCTCCGTTGTCATCATGGAAACCTCCCCGGGGTAACTGCATGGAGGGCCGTTGTTTGGTGCAATGTTCTGCGGACACTCTCTGGACCAATGTGTCAGCTGACCACATTTGTAGCAGCCTTCATCTGTTCTTCGTCTTGATCGTGGCTCTCCTCTCCATTGTCCCTTTTGTTGATGCTGTATGGGAGTGTATGCCTGTGCTTGCGGCTGTACTTGGGTAGGAGGATATGCAGGTGTTTGCTGTTGCCGAAATTGTGTGGGAAGATATTCTGGTACTTGCAGCATCCTGTGTTGCGGACAATATCTGGCCCAATGTGAGAACTGACCACATATGGAGCATCCTTCACCTTGGAAACCTTCTCCTGTTGATCGATTACCTCATTGGAAACACCCTCCTCCTCTGCCACTTTGTCTTCCTCGGAAACCTCCTCCCCCTCTTTGTTGATTCTGCACCTGAATCTCTGGCACCTCCTGAGCTTGAATTGTTGGAGGTGTCTGACCTGCCTTCTATGGTTCTATGGCCATCCCTGATGTAGCTGCCATTTGCCTTGCCGCTTTCTTGTTTTTATTAGCTTCGGTATCTTTCTCAGCTATTTGCATCTTCAAGAGTCTCAATTGTAGTGCTTCCATTTCTGTCTTTTGAATGGAAAGCTTAAAGCATCTGATCTGATTTTTATCCTTCCCTTGATATCTGCAGTCGAGCCTGGCTCTACGTCTGGTCTCAACTTAGTTTCTCTTGGTGACATGTTCTCTAACTATTCGAATGATCAAAGATTGAAGCACTAGTCCTCTGACTAGTACCTTTGTATTCCTTCAAAAATATCCTATGTCATCAGAATAGTTCAATCTTTTTTTTTTTTTTCAATTTATAGATTTTTTTTTTTGTAAAATATTAATAAAGTGAATTAAAAGTTAAAAATTATGCAAATTTTTAAATCTGAAATGCTACAAATAATTTTTTTACAGTGTATGGTTTTGACTTATTATGTAAATGTCATAACTTGTGTTAGCTTCAATACATTTGTTTGCTTTTTTGAAAGAGTATTATGTAAAGTTTCTTATCTTATAATTAGAAACCACTTGCAATTCTATCTCGGCGATGAAGCACGTGTTTGTTTATAACACTTAAAATTAAACTTCAAAATGCTATTGAGTGTTTCCTCTATGTAATAATTCTGTACTACCAGCAGAGTGCGCTATTGTAATTTCCAGCTTAATCCACTAGGGATTACTGTTGCAAAATTAACCTCTATTTAACAAGAAAAGCTTATTTTTCTTCTTAAAAATGAAAAGAGCATTACACTAGGGAAGAACATTACACTATGGTAAAACAACACAGCACATAACCACCAAAACACATTTGCAAACTGGAATATTTAAAAAAAAACGTCAATTCACACTTGCAAGCAGAAAAGAAACTTCCAAAATCAGATCCCTACAAATACCAAACTTCCCACGGTAAGATAACCTGTCTATTTTATAGTTCCAACTCTGCAAAGAAATATGATTTGTCCTTCTCAAGATGGAGTGCCTAGCCTCATGTGAGTATAACTGGGTGTGTAAACAAACAGAGTACTTTCAATTTGCATTTCACGAAATGGCGACTGCCGTGTGGTTAATTGTAAACATGAGGGCAAGACAAGATGGCAACTGATTTTCCAACCTTTGACCTGAAGAACAAAGGGATTTGAAAACACCTCGTGGCTCTCACAGCGGAGTTTAAAATTCAACACAAAACAACACTGCAGTATAAAATAACATTTCTATTTAATTTACAATTATAAATGGGCCTCATACCCTTAAAGAGCCTGTGACACGGTTTTCCCCCATCATCCAAACCCATCAATTTGAGTACATATTGTCCCCTTGAAAACCGTTACTGAACTGATTTTGGATATTTGTACTTTGATAACCATTAGTCTGCCTTCAATGTTGACAATTTTCTGGATCTTCTCGCGGATTCTTCAAGTCCCGCCAAATGATGGGTGACGTCATTGCGGGCACAGCGCTCCAGCTGCACCGTCCAGGATCCCAGCATCTGCATGTAAACCTTTATATATATACAGTCAGATGTAAACGCACGACGGCGCACACAGCAGCAAGCTCAGACAGCGATGACAGGTTAATGTTGAACGTGTCTGAGAGCTCATGAGGCTGAAGGATCGGTTTATGTTGTATCTGTTAGAAGTTTAGGAATGAGGTGCGTCAATATGGGCGATCATATGGTCATGTAGCCAGTGGTGGACTGGGACTAAAAATCATCCCGGGACTCTCGACCGGCCCACTTCGGTACCGCTAGTAAATTATCAACGGGGGGAGTGGGGGATGTCAGGGTGCTGTAGATAGTAAATGTAAATATGTAAATATTTGTTTCACTGCATCCTGGTAAAATACAAATATAATGTATAATGTCTGTGTCTTTGACATTAGCGCTGCTCGCCACCTGTGCCCTGTACTACGAAGCCAGTTCAACAGACCCTGGATATGTTTGAGTAACAAACTGTTACGTGCCGTAGTGTGTGTGGGTGTGTGTGTGTGTTTTCCTCTCTCTCCCTCTGATTGTCCCCAGGTGCAGCCTCTTCCCAGGTGCAGCCTCTTCCCAGGTGCTCCTACTTTGCAATCAAGGATTCCATATAGGACCGGAAGAGGACGGCAGTGAGGCCCCTTCTTTCTCTCCTTCTCGTCTGGCTGCATGTGTGCAGCCTGTCTCTGTGTACAACCCAGCCTAGTTGTGTTGTTTATTGTACCATTGTGTTGTAATGTGGCTGGTGAGACGCCTTACGTATTGACGGATTAAAAACCTCACTTAAACTCCTTCAGGCTTCCGTTTCCTCTCCTTTTTCTCTCGTCCGGCTATCTGGTGTGTCGCTACTTCCCTTGGTATCCCTAGCTCTACAAGGGAACGTAACACAAACAAACTAACAACAACAAACTAACAAACGAGATCTCGCTAAGCGGTCCTACGACGCTGGTTATCAACTCGGTAAATCAAGCCAGGGTTTCTCTCTCCAGCTGAGAGCGCGTTCACGTCTAAGACACGAGTGGATCTGACTTTAATTACATTTGTCTCGAGTGTTTCGTCAACATAATGTGTTAAATAATAATAATAATATAATAATAATACTTCTGCATCCAGTCTGTGACACTGTGAGTGTTGCACGGCCAGATGAGGCTGGAGAAGCTGACTCAGATCAGGAAATATATGATATATTATGATATTATATGATCTATGATCTGATTGATGATGTAATATGAATGATAAGTGCGACACGTCGGCGTCTTCTCTGCATGGCAGTTTAAACTGTATTTTCTTTATCCTGTAATATGACTTGAGAGATTTAAACTCCGCACACTGAGTTGATCTCTTTTCTATAGACGCCGGAGCCGGGCAGCGTCAGGTAAAAGAAGTTATTTAGCCTTCTCAAACCTGAGCCTCACGCGCCACCTATGGGGGATGTGCTAGTAGTTACTTATCCGACCGGCCCACTTCGGTACCGGCCCATCGGGATTCGTCCCGATGGCCAGTCCGCCACTGCACCCAGCCCACGTAAATTGTCAACGGGGGGAGCCTCGCTGCGGGGAAACGGTGGACCTAGTGTCCCGATCGGAGTGGGAATAATAATAATAATCCGTGCATTTTATCCATTAATTTCCCCAACATTGTGGTAAAAAAAAACACGTTTAATCCATGTTGTTGGTGTACTACAACTACAAAAAGCATCGGTTTGTTTTCTCATCAGGAAATGCAGACCGGCTCAAACAAACGATTTTTAATCATCATCCTCACTCATCATTTAATGTATCATATGTTCGCCGCATTGACATGAAAGCACTAATAAATGTAGTTTCATCCACTTGAGTTTACAACCACAAAAATAATCGATTTGTTTTTATATCACATCCGACGGGAGGAAATTCAGCAGCTCTCACTCCCGATTTTTAATCCTAATGTAATCATCTTCACCACGATCATTTATGTTTATGTCGCCGAATTGATATGAAAGCACTGACAAATATGAATATACTGTAGTCAACCTCATTAAAACGTTATTAACGTGCCTAATCTCAGTAATTCACCATTTCTACGCATGACAACACACTTTGTCCATGTTTGGCTCTCGAAGCGTTCCCGCATTGACGTCACTTCCGGCTTCCCCCAAAACTTCAAAATGAGTCAAGGAATTTCCCCACGATGTTCGAAATTATTGATATTTAACGGAACGGTATCGCTTTTTCTTTTTTAAACTGACGGTTCGAGATTACTAGTAGCCCAATATTTCATTGCACAACAGTTGTTGGGATGGTGTCACAGGCTCTTTAAGTCATAGCCCTCAACCCATATACATAATGTTTTGACTTTAAGAGCCAGTATGGTTATCTCCTCTGTTTAAACACGCTGTAATGGGACAAAGTAAGACGCTATCCAAACACAATCAGCAGAATATCGTCTATCTAACGCACGAATGTCGCATTTCTCATCGTAATCCACACGCAATGTCTGTTTGAAAACAGAAAATACAACCACTGAAAGCTTCAAACTTTTCAGGCCTTTTCCTCGAAAAGGACTTTTTTAAAAGGAAAGCCTCACACTGTAATTAAAACACTCACTCAACTTTGTTCTTGTCTCAAACAGTCCCCACTGTTTAATGGCCTAAAACCATTCACGTTAAATTAAAACGTAACAAGAAACACTTTTTGAAATGATTGCCCTCATCACACAAAGGACTTTTAAAAAAGAAAAACAGCCTCACACTGTCTTTAACACAAACACTTACTCCAATATTCTCAGCTTCAACTGTGATTGTGTTCTTTGTCTCAAGCATTCCCGACTGCTTAATAGCCTCAAACCATTCACGTTAACTTAAAACGTAACAAAAAACACTTATTGGAGCGATTAGCCTTCTGCCGACATGTAATAACAGACAAACGAATAGCATGCAGGGTTAAATATAAGAAAAATAAGTAATTTGAACTCACCCTGCTTGTGACAAAGCAACGCCTCATGTTATGTGATTGTTATTGTTATAAATGTGGTTGTTTTAACATTAAATGCACAGCTATTTTCAGGAACCGGAAGCAGCCGTCCAACACACAGTCCTAAAATTGTCCTGCATAAACTATTGAAGAATTGGACATAACAGGCTTCTTCTTACCGAGTTGTTTGAGCTCTCTGTGTGTCGAACGGGATTGCTAGCGGTTCCGGGCAACAGCCGGCTCTGTAGTTAAAGTTAAAGTTAAAGCCTTTTATTGTCACTATACACAAAGTATAACGAGTGCAACTCTGTCCCGGTGTGCAAAAAATATACAAACAAATACATAACACCAAAAAACACAGCAATAGGACATACAATCATACGGGGGAATAAATAGTTAAAAATATTGACATAAAAAAATAGTATATAAAGTGCATTAAAAGTGTGTGTATGTGTGAGAATGGTTACAGTTATTATTATGTGTGGTGGTTGAGCAGCCTGACGGCCCAGGGTTAGAAACTGTTTTTGAGTCTGTTTGTCCGTGACTTGAAGCTCCTGTATCTCCTCCCAGAAGGCAGGAGAGAGAACAGTCTGTGACCTGGGTGAGAGCTGTCCTTTATGATTTTGTTAGCTCTGCTGAGGCAGCGGGAGGTGGAGATGTGTTCCAGAGAGGGCAGGGGGCAGCTGATGGTTTTCTCTGCCATCCTGATCACTCTCTGCAGGGCTTTCTTGTCCGCAGCTGAGCATCCTGCATACCACCCCGAGATGGAGTATGACAGCACGCTCTCGATGGTCGCCCGGTAGAAGGACACCAGCAGCTTCTTGTTAAGTCGGTTTCTCCGAAGCACCCTAGTGTAGTCGCTGCTGGGCCTTCTTAACTGCTGCAGTGGTGTGTGCTGTCCAGCTGAGGCTCTCCGAGATGTGAACCCCCAGGAACTTAAAGGTGGAGACCCTCTCCACTCTCTCTCCATTGAGGTTAAGGGGGGCGTGTTCTGGACGGTGCTTTCTGAAGTCTATGATGATTTCTTTTGTTTTACTTGTGTTCAGATACAGATTATTTGATGAACACCACTCAGACAGCTTCAGGATCTCGTCTCTGTATGCCGACTCGTCGTCTCCCTTATGTATTTGGCCGACCACAGTGGTGTCATCTGCAAATTTGATAATGGAGTTAGAGGGGTGAATGGGAGAGCAGTCGTGTGTGTAGAGAGTGTAGAGTAGAGGGCTCAGCACGCAGCCCTGCGGGGAGCCAGTGCTGAGGGTGCGGGTGGAGGAGCAAAAAGGGCCTATTTTCACTGTCTGAGGACGGTCTGTAAGGAAATTATAAATCCAAGCGCATAAGATGGAAGGGAAACCTAGGCTTGACAAGTCTCTCCCGGTCTTACGAGAATCACGTCAGGGTCACCAATTGTTATCTGTGTTCGTTATTCTCGAGTCCAGGAGAGAAGCTTAAAAAGGAGACTAAATTGAGTCTCTGAGATTGTTTCAAATTGGTACTTTAATTAATAAAAAGCGTGGTGATGTTACAAACAGGATATTGTCCGACAGAAATACAGCTGTGTCTCTCTGTGTGTCGAACGGGATTGCTAGCATTCCGGGCAACAGCCGGCTCTGTAGTCTCTCCCGGTCTTACGAGAATCACGTCAGGGTCACCAATTGTTATCTGTGTTCGTTATTCTCGAGTCCAGGAGAGAA
The DNA here is from genome assembly GCF_902827115.2 of Pseudochaenichthys georgianus. Lineage (NCBI taxonomy): Eukaryota > Metazoa > Chordata > Actinopteri > Perciformes > Channichthyidae > Pseudochaenichthys > Pseudochaenichthys georgianus. Next base: position 3,115,745 of record NC_047505.1, on the reverse strand, counting down.
GCTTAAAAAGGAGACTAAATTGAGTCTCTGACCTCCTGCTAAACTATGAACCATCCAGATCTCTCAGGTCTTCAGGGACTGGTCAGCTTTCTGTCCCCAGAGTCAGAACTAAACATGGTAAAGCAGCGTTCAGTTATTATGCTCCAAATATCTGGAACAAACTCCCAGAAACCTGCAGGTCCGCTGCAACTCTTACTACTTTTAAATCCAGGCTGAAGACTTTTCTTTTTGTCGCTGCTTTTAATTGAACTATTCATATCTTAAACTGCACTGTAACTTTTATCCATGTACTTTTTCTTGTAATGTTTAATTGAACTATTCATATTTTAGACTGCACTGTAGCTTTTCTTTTTTAATGCTTAATGTCTTTCATTTTTTTTTTTTGTAAAGCACTTTGAATTACCCTGCGTCGAAAAGTGCTATATAAATAAACTTGCCTTGCCTTGCCTCTGAGATTGTTTCAAATTGGTACTTTAATTAATAAAAAGCGTGGTGATGTTACAAACAGGATATTGTCCGACAGAAATACAGCTGTGTCTCTGGCTCTGGCTAGCGGAGAAAGAGGCCGAACCCCTCAGGTCGCGCTGTTTATATATCCTCTGCTGGCTCCTCCCTGCGGGCCGGCTCTCCACGTTTTAATGTCCGTTTGTTACGCATATCAGACGTCTATAGTTGTAGTGTGTGCAACATCATATCATCTCGCTGCTAAATTCACCTCTATAGTAAATGGTATATTAGCCTCATGCTAAATGCTAACCGGAGATGAAGGATTTTCAGAATAAAAGCTTAACAACTGGTTGTGCACAAGAACTTCTGGTTTTTCAGTCTAATCAATCAATCAATCAATCAATCAATCAATCAATCAATCAATCAATCAATCAATCAATGTTTATTTATATAGCCCAATATCACAAATGTTACATTTGTCTCAGTGGTCTTCACAGTGTGTACAGAATATCAGTATGACAATACGACACCCTCTGTCCTTAGACCCTCACATCGTACAAGGAAAAACTTCCAAAGAAAACCCAGTTTAAAGGGAGAAATGGGAGAAACCTCAAGGAGAGCAACAGAGGAGGGATCCCTCTCCCAGGACGGACAGACGTGCAATAGATGCCGTGTGTAAATTGAAAAGATAATACATTTGCAACATAGGTAGTCCAAATGTTTGGAAATGCATGTGTGTATAATAGGAAGATGAATCCACGAGGATATCCATCCAGGACCTATGATCCAGGACCACAGCCACGACTCAAGATCCAGCGCTCGCGATCCAGGACACAGGACCGCAGGATCATCCATGACTCCGGATCCCAGCGTATATAGACACCAAAAAGAAAGACATTTGGGGAAGCTGGGTTAATCGGAACATGAGTGTACACGGGTATAGACAGAGAGAAGGAAGAAGTAAGATGTCCCCCGACAAACTAAGCCTATATCAGCAAAACTAGGGGCTGAATCTAATCAGCCCTAACTATAAGCTTTATCAAAAAGGAAGGTCTTAAGCGCACTCTTAAAAACGGATAGGGTGTCTGCCGCCCGAACACAAACTGGAAGCTGATTCCACAAATGTGGAGCTTGATAAGAAAAGGCTCTGGCTCCCATTGTACTTTTAAAGATTCTAGGAACAACCAACAACCCTGCATTCTTGGAACGCAATGCCCTAGTAGGACAGTAGGGTATAATGAGTTCTTTAAGGTAAGATGGCGCCTGCCCATTAAGGGCTTTGTAGGCGAGAAGAAGAATTTTAAATTCTATCCTGTGTTCTATAGGGAGCCAGTGTAAGGCAGCCAGAACAGGAGTAATGTGGTCCCTTTTCCTAACTCTGGTTAGTACACGAGCCGCAGCATTTTGAATCAGCTGAAGCGACTTGATTGACTTCTTGGTACTCCCTGATAATAAAGAGTTACAATAATCCAGCCTAGAAGTAACAAATGCATGGACTAGTTTCTCTGCATCGTTTTGAGGCAAGATATGCCTGATTTTTGCAATGTTACGTAGATGGAAGTAGGCGGTCCTTGAAATTGATTTTATGTGGGCGTTAAAGGATAAATCCTGATCAAATATAACACCAAGATTCCTTACAGTCTCACTGGAGGCCAAATTAATGCCATCCATAGTTAGTATGTCTTTAGATAACTGAGAGCGTTCAGATAGATAGGACCTAAACCAGCCTAAAGCAGTTCCCTGTATGCCAACTAAGTGCTCTAGTCTTTGCAATAGGATATCATGGTCGATAGTATCAAATGCAGCACTAAGATCGAGCAAAACAAGAATAGAGACAAGTCCCTTGTCTGAGGCTATTAGAATATCATTTGTGACTTTAACCAGAGCTGTCTCTGTGCTATGATGTGTTCTAAAGCCAGACTGAAAATCTTCAAATAAATCATTGTTTTTTAAGTAATCACACAACTGTTTTGCGACCGCTTTCTCAAGAATTTTTGAGAGGAACGGAAGATTAGAAATAGGTCTATAGTTGGCTAAAACCTCTGGATCGAGGTTGTGCTTTTTAAGAAGCGGTTTTATCACTGCTACTTTGAATGATTGTGGAACGTAGCCTGATAATAAAGACATATTCATAATATTTAATAAAGAAGTGCTAATTAATGGAAAAACTTCCTTCAACAGCTTAGTTGGAATTGGGTCTAACATACACGTTGATGGTTTAGAAGAGAGAATCATTGAATGTAATTGTTCAAGGTTAATGGCTGAAAAGCATTCTAGTTTACTATCTAGTGTAATATTAGAACTTACGATTCCGGGAGCTGTTGATAACACTATACTGGTCGAAGGCAAGAGGTCATTAATTTTGTTTCTAAGAGTAACAATTTTATCGTTAAAAAAGCACATAAAATCATTACTACTGAGTGCTAAGGGAATAGAAGGCTCAATGGAGCTGTGGCTCTCTGTCAGCCTGGCTACAGTGCTGAAAAGAAATCTTGCATTATTCTTATTCTCATCTATTAATGAAGAGTAGTAGGCTGCTCTCGCTTTACGCAGTGCTTTCTTATATTCATTGAGAGTAATATGCCAAATTAAACGAGATTCTTCAAGTTTAGTGGAACGCCATATCCTTTCAAGTTGTCTAGACTTTTGCTTTATTTTGCGGGTTTCGGCATTATGCCATGGAGCTAATCTATGTTTTATTTTCTTCTTTTTCAAAGGAGCAACAGAATCTAATTTTATTCGCAGCGCATCTATAGCACTATCAACAACATGATCAATTTGGGGTGGTGTACATTTTGTATAAGTTTCCTCCCCTACATGCAGACATGCTATCGAGTTAAGTATTGGTTGAATCTCTTCCTTAAATGTGGCTATAGCACTAACAGATAGGTTTCTGCTGCAAGAGCTTTTGACTAATGCTTTGTAGTCTAGTAACAGTACTTCAAAAGTTACTAAGAAATGGTCGGATAAAGCAGGATTATGCGGTTCGACTAATAGTTGCTCAATTTCAATACCATGTCTCATAATAGAGCTACCAATAACCAGAGTTGGCTTCTCAGCGGGTGTCTCGCTGAGTGGGGAATATCTGTTAGATACGTGAACGGGTTGGTGGGGACCTGCGGGTTTCGCGTTATGGCCCTTCTGAACAGTCACCCAGCCTCCCTGCTGCTCGGGAGTTGCCGGGGGACGGCTAAGAGGAGCTACATTTTGCCGGTCCGCACATGCTAACATGGGCTTTACTTTAACTGAGTTACTTTCTAAGATGCGGAGCCGGGCTTCTATGGCTATGATTCCCGCCTCCAACCTAACAACTATACTACATTTAACACATGTATCCTTACCAGTAAGGGAGGCCGGGAAGTAACCAAACATGAGACAGGAAGAGCAGGAAATAGCACCAGAGGGTGGGGAAAGAGCCATGGCTAGCTATCAAGCTAAAGTAGCTACCGTTAGCAAACCCGAAAAGAGTGTAGGCAACTGTGGAGTTACAGTCGCTAAGAGAAGGAGAGTTGTGAGTGCTTAAGCTGTAGTAACGTGTGATTACAACGTCAGGCAGTTGCCGTGATCAAGAGTTTTAAAACGATCGATTAAGTTTAAGTTAATAAGCTATCAGCAACAGAACAGGCACACGGGATACCCGGAGATGAAAACAACAACAACAACAACAACAACAACAACAACCGGAAGTTACAACGTGCAACGTGCTCACCGCAATAGGTTCCTCCTTCCTTCCTCCTCCTATAAAACAGCATTTAAACTGACGGTATGTTTAAGGTACATTATGCTATCAAAACATTGATTTTAATTTCTAACACTTTACAATCAAACATGTGTTGATTTGCACAGACAACAGGCCACGGCTATGGAAGCAGCCTACCTCAATCGCCAGGGAGGAGTACGATCTGCGCAGCTTCTGAACGCAGCCAGGCGGCTGCTGTTCTGGGCGCGCACACACGTTGCTCTCCATCAGAGTAATTTATATTCCCGGCAAATTGAACCGAGGGGCTCGCAGAAAGCAGCAGCCGTTGTATGGAGACTCAGACCTGTGTCACGCAAACTGGCGCCTCAGTGGGATTTGGCTTTGGTGTTGCGCGCACTAAAGCAAAGCCCCATTTGAACCTGATCAGGTTCCCCTTAAACTGTTTTCAGCCAAAGTAGTACTGCTTTTGGCGCTATCAGAGAAAAGGGTGAGTGATTTGTCTGCTCTCTCTGTGGCTCCGTCATGTCTCCGGATCCAAGGAGATGGCAGTTCAGCTGTTTTACGCCCTAACCCGGCTTCAGGCCTAAGGTCATCACAACTCGATCGGGCAGCCATGCCGTCACTCTGCCCTCTCTCTGACTCAGCTTCTCCTGCTCCCAACCGTTGCATATTTGTATCTGTCCTTTTATACTTCTGTCCTTGAATATTTTGTAAACCTTGAAAGGATAGACATAACTTTAACCTGTCCTTGTTGGACATGCCGTAAGTCTACGTGAAAGTGTGAAACCCTTTTCCTTTTTGTTGATTCTCGTTTTCTCCTGTTTTTATGTCAGTGTAGGTAAGAGTCCTGTATGTTTATTTTCTTACTTGTTAGGCAAGATTTTTGTGTTCAGGGATTTGTTTGTTTTGGGGGTTGTTGCACTTATTTGTTAAAAAGAAAACTTTGGTAATTAAATTTACCAAACGGCATTCACTGTCTCATTGTCTATGTTCTTGGGAGTGGGAAAAGAGGAGAGAGTGCACACTTTGTGTTGCGCCTAGGTTTCCCTAGGCCTGGGCATAACATTACATTTTCCCAGCTCAACAAGTTATATTTTGTAAGTATTGGGCAATGATGAGAATAAACTGATTTCTTATCTACTATTTGAAGTGTTTGTTTGTATAATGATTCCAGGGGTTTAAAGTGGTTGTACAGGCATGTGAGCAGGTTGTTAAGCAGTATGTGATGTGAGATAGAACCATAGAGTGCATGTACATCAGAGCCGCCTCTGTTGACATGCAGTCTCTGGTAAACCTCAAATGACTGAATTTGACCCTGTTGGCGACCTTTTTCACCTGAGCCTTAAAATTGAGTCTTGACTCAATTAAGACCCCCAGGTATTTGTACTGTGAGACCACCTGTAGCCTTTCCCCGGACACAAACACATCTGGCTCAACGCAGGAGGACTTGGTTTTGGTGAAGAACATACATACAGTTTTACTGACATTTAGTTGCAGACAGCATTGCTCCAACCAAGCTGTTACATGAACCATCTTGTTCGTCAGTTCATTAGCCACTTGTGTCAGACTGCCTCCGTGAACATAAATTACAGTATCATCAGCATACATTTGGATGTTTGTGCCAGGACATATCGATGGTAAGTCGTTTATATACAATGGACCCAGAATTGACCCTTGTGGGACACCTGTGGACAGCTGGAGGTTAGATGATTGATTATTTTGTACTCTGACATACTGAGAACGCTGCTGTTTCCGGTTTAATTTATGACGGATGTATTTTGTTATCCACACATATATTGTTTTAATATTTGTAACACAAAAGCGATGGAAAAAACCCACAGCAACACAGAAAAGATGGTCTTAACATGACCTAGCGGTCTAGTTAATAAAAAAATAAAAATAAATATTACTATTAACTTTATTGTGAAATTAAAACAGAACGGTAAAAGAATATACAGTTTCCGGTCTATTCTGAGGCCCAATCTCTGTAGATAGATAAATGTTAAGGCTGTACAAAGGCGTGGAATCGCACGATGCAGAGACAAAGAAAGTATCAAAATAAAGTGTTTTAATGTAATCAGGTAACAACACACTGAATACATAAAGTAAGAAAACAAACACTCTTTCTAATAAACTTTCTAACCTATACTATCAAAAAACTACTTACTTAACCTAACTCTCTATGGACTCTAACGGCCCGTCTACACTACAGGCATAAAAAAATCTTGAGCTGGGCGTGTCTGAGGCTTGGCGATTTCTCGCGCTCAAGGCGACAAACAACCAATCAGGAATCTCCCGCCCGCCCCCGGCATACAAAGCAATAGCAATGTTAAAACGAAGTAAACTGGATATAAAATCCCCAAACACGCGAAAACCTACCAGTTTCACCCACTGTCTCTGTTACCTCCCTCCATGCCTCGCTCCTCCGGTTTGTATCCCGGTAGATGAACAGAGACTGATCATACAGCACCGGGTGATTCACTACCGCTATAATGAATTTTCCCTCAATTTTTTGGAATATGAGGAAATGACCTGCGTAGTCTCGCCCCTGCGAAATGAACCATTGTAGACCATGGTCTACCATGGTAGAACATGGTTCATTTAACCATGGTATAACCATGGTTGACCATGGTAGACCATGGCTGGGATATGGCACCACAGTCAACCATGGTAGAGCACTGATATAAACCATGGTCTACCATGGTCATAAACCATGGTCTACCATGGACATAAACCATGGACTACCATGGTCTACCATGGACATAAACCATGGTCCACCAGTACCATGGACATAAACCATGGTCCACCAGACTGGAAATAATATAAATTAATACAAGCTTTTCAATAGTTTCAAGCATTTCATGTTAATTGCACTTAATTTCATCTACAGTACACTGTCACTCTATAGTTACACACACACTCATTAAATGCTCATTAAACAGTTGGTGAAAATGTATAGACTATTTTATATACATTCATCAGGTGACGGTGCCTGCATGAGCCTCATTAGAATGATTGTCGACCATGGTTTGTGTAGACCATGGTTTCTTGAGACCATGGTTCAAATATTCAAATGGTTGACCATGGTTTCTGGAGATGACATTGTGACCATGGTAGGCTGACCATGGTTGACCATGGTAGGCTGACCATGGTAGACCATGGTTTCTTCCCCATGGTACTGTGACCATCATGGTATTTTGTGGTCAACCATGGTATTACCATGGTTGGCAATGGAATACCATGGTGACCATGGTCAACCATGGTTACATTTCGCAGGGGCTCCCAGCATACACGCGGTTTGATTGGCTAGCGCTTGTACTGTCAGATTTGCATACGCGGGATTTGATTGGCTGATGCCAAGCATCGAGCCTCAAAAGTTGAACATTGTTCAACTTTTGATGCCGATAGATGCTCGTGACGCTTGCAAAGCCAAGACATGCTCCCCACAATGCAGTTCGGCGAAGTTTAAAAATCTTCTACGTCACCCCATTCAAATGAATGGGCGAAGCGTTGAAAGCATTTTTCGATGCCTGTAGTGTAGACGGGCCGTGACAAAAGTTTTAATGACAAAAGACCTTAACGCTGGAATGCTTGGAACACACAAGACAATCTGGCAACGAGACAGGGGAAGATGAGAACTATATACTAGACAGACAACACCAGGTGAAGACAATTGAGACAATCACAACAGTGGGAAAACAGACAAGGCAGGAAACGTACTTTAGACAGATGAGGGTAGACAAGACTATCAAAAATAAATCAGGAACCTATCTAAACACAGAACATAAAACCTAAACTAGGGAAGAATCGCCGTAAGGCGGTGAAAAGTTAGGACGATTCTAAGGGCCCGCGACTGACAGGGGCCCCAAACATTTTTAGAACATTAAGAAAAAATGTTTAAGTAACCTTTCATCAATCATCAATAATTAACATTAATATAAAGTCATATTGATAATGTACTCACTAAACTTACGATTCATTTAACTTATTTTCTTCCAAAAGTTAATTATCCAAAGCATCGAACACATGTAAATATGTAATGGTTTGGTCCTGCCTCCAAACGCTGTGCCATGCGGCACCGGCCGTTTCTAGCAGAGAGTGAGAGCATTGGGATGCTAGTACTTACGTGTGTACGATGTCTCAACGACTAACAAAGTCAGGCTTTCAAGAAAGAAAAGAAAGGAGAGAAAGAGGGACTAAAGGGCGACAGTATGTCACCCAGTTTTTCAAAATAAAAGGTGGGTGTGGTCTATGAGTGGTGGAAATGAGTCTGTTAGCTAGGCGTAGTCCATTGTAAATAATAATTGTAATGTTTTGCTGACATTAAAGGTGGGGTAGGTACGTTTGAGAAACCGGCTCGAGATACACTTTTTGTTATATTCCATGGAATGCTCTTAACATCCCGATAGCAATGAATATCTGAAGTGCTTTGACAAAAAATCCATAAAAAAATGTCATCTGTGGAAGCCGTGGTGCTGTAAAAAGCACGACCAATCATTTTAGCCGGCCCGGCTAAAATAACTGGATGGCCTACCTGCCTGTCAGCCTTCCATCTGTGCACAAACTTATCTCGTGCCCTCATTGGTTATGTGCGCGTCTGTGTGTGTTGGAGGAGGGGCTCTGTAAGGAAGTGGCAGATTTTTTCCTGTTGTGTATTTTCAAATTCAAAAATTTCAAAATGACCTACCCCACCTTTAAGTACTGTTAATATCTTCACAGAAAATGCAAAGGTTTTTCATTTCACTCCTCTTTTAGCTGACATTTAGCAAAGCATAACATGGGATAAAATAATTAAAAATAAAAACATGGGGAATAAAACATAGAGAAATAGTGCAATGTCAATCACAGAGAATAAGTGCAGTATAATGGTGTAAAATCAGTAAAATGCTTTGGTAAATGCCTAATGTATTGGCTTTCCTAATATTGTTGGGTAACGTGTTCCACAGTTTTGGGGCGTAGTTTACAAAGGCTGCATCACCGATCTTCTTATGAGTTTTTCTGGTGACCTCTAATAGACCTGCATCTGATGATCGCAGTGTTCTGGCGGGTGTGTAGTTTATTAGAGAATCAGCAATGTAGCTGGGTCCTTGTCCATTTAGAGCTTTGTATATGAGGAGAAGCATCTTAAAATCAATTCTAAAAGTTAGAGGAAGCCAGTGTAGAGTAGCTAAGACGGGACTAATGTGTTCCCTCCTTTTGGTATTCGTCAGTAGTCTAGCTGCAGAGTTTTGAATGAGCTGGAGTCTTCTAATAGCTTTCTTGGGGAGACCAGTGAATAGTGCATTGCAGTAGTCTAGTCGGCTAGATATAAAAGCATGAATTAGCTTCTCTGCATCATTTTGATTTATGAATGGTCTTACCTTCGCTATGTTTCTGAGATGAAAGAAAGCTATTTTGGTCACTTTGCTTAAATGGGCGTTGAAGTTCAAATCTGAGTCCAGGATGACACCGAGACTTGTCACCTCCGGTTTAATCCAAGTGGTTAAACTTCCTAGATTATTTGTTAGCATCTCTCTTTTTGATTTGGGGCCAACAAGTAGGACTTCAGTTTTGTCCTCATTCAATTTAAGAAAGTTATCGTTCATCCATTAGTTTATTGCTGTCAGGCAGTTGGTAATGGAGTTTATGGCTGTCACATCATTTGGTTCAGCGGATATGTACAATTGTGTATCATCCGCATAGCTGTGGAAATCTATACCATGCTCTCTGATGATGTCGCCGAGCGGTAACATATAGAGAGAAAAGAGTAATGGACCTAAGCAGCTCCCTTGTGCAACCCCGTAGCGGCTCTCATGTTTCTCTGATGTATGGCCTCCTAGACTAATATAGAACATCCTTCCTCTGATATATGTTTTGATCCAGTTCAACACACAACCAGAGAAACCAATAAGCTTTTCAAGTCCATTTATTAGGATGTTGTGATCAATAGTATCAAAAGCTGCACTGAGATCTAATAGGATACGGATGGAGATGTTATTTGCATCAGAGTTGAGTCTGAGGTCACTAATTACCTGTGAGTGCAGTTTCCGTACTGTGGTATCTTCTGAAACCTGACTGAAAAACTTCTAAGATGTTGTTTTCTTTGAGATAGGAATTGATTTGGACTGAGACAATTCTTTCCAATATGTGACTGATAAAAGGTAGATTTGATATTGCTCTGTGGTTTGCTACTGTGTTGTTATCCAGTTTAGGTTTCATTAATAGAGGCTTTACAACAGCTGTTTTAAAGGCATCAGGGAAGACGCCAATTTTAAGGGATGTGTTTATAATGTCCAGGACTGGACTGGAGATGCTATAAAACACTCGCTTAAAGAATGTTGTGGGGATAGGATCAATGTCTGAGGTTGTGGAGTTTGCTTCTGAGAAAGTTTTACACAGTACGCTTAGTGTGATGCATGTGAAGTTACTCATGGTTACATTACATACTCTACTGAGATCGGTTTCATCTCCACCTCCACTAGTATTGATACTAGCTCTGATTGAAGTTATTTTGTTCTCAAAAAACAGAGCAAATTCCTCACAGTTAGCTGTTGAGGAGGGTGGGGGGGCAGAGACAGGGTTTAGCAGCTGATCGATAGTGGAGAAAAGGACTCTGGAATTTCCGGCATTTTCTGTGATAATATTGGAAACAGAATCTTTCCTTGCTCGTCGGATGGTTCTGTTAAAGGCAGTTAAAGCGTCTTTGTAGATATCACAGCAGATAGTGGTTTTTGTTTTCCTCCATTTTCTCTCTGCTGCACGACATTTCCTTTTTTCTTCCTTGACACCATTATAGTTCAACCAGGGGGAGGCTTTGCTTGTCGATTTCTTTTTTAGTTTAGTTTTTAGTGGGGCAACAGAATTTAATACAGATGATAGTGCATCATTGAGATGTTCTACCATTTCATTCAGAGAGCTGTCATGACTGTGTGGTTCATAGAGGCTGATGAGATCGGTGAACTTTGATTCAGCTTTGTCGTTAAGGAGCCTTTTTTGAACTATGACTTCTTTTTTAGTTTTAGTCAGGGTCATTTCAGCATCACAGAATATACAGTGATGGTCGGAGAGGTAGCTCAGTTATTGAGATATTATTGATGTTTAGTCCAGTTGTTATCACTAAGTCTAATGTGTTACCATGTCGGTGAGTTGCATTTATTATATGCTGTGTTAGATCAAAGCTATCTAGTAGATTTGCAAGCTCTATAGCTTTGGAGTCCGCTTTTTTATTTATATGAATATTCAGGACTCCGTTTAGGATCACCTTATCGTAACTGGTAACACAGTGAGATCAGTTCAGAGAACTCTTGTATACATGATGGTGAGTGTCTAGGTGGACGGTATATTGTGACAATTATGGTTGATTCAGTTTTTAGTTCAATGGCTAGATATTCCATCGACATGAACTCACCTAGTTCTTTTATTCTGAACAAAAATGTTCAGGAAAAGATGGCTGCAAACCCCTCCTCCTCTTCGGTTCTTTCTGGGCAGTTGATAAAAGCTATAGTTTGGTGGACAGGTCTCTATCATTATTGATGTAGCTGTGTCGTTATTAAGCCATGTCTCCACTAAGCAGTTGTCCCTCCCCCTGGTGCCAGGACCAACAGATCCATATTTAGGCTCCGCAGCCCTGTCCCCCCATAAGGCTTTGCAGTCTTGCCATGCTGTCCATTGAAAGCCAGTTGGCTAGAAAGCTGGACTTCAAGGACTTGATCAGTGACTTTGCCTGTAAGAAGGCTAGGCGCTGGGCTCTTGGTGAGTGAGGCTGAGCCAGGGCTCGTATTAACTGTTAAAGGGCAAGGCTATGGTAACGATATTGGATCACTACACAGAAGATGCATGATGAGAAAAAGACTGAGCAGAAAAGATTTAGCACCACCATCAGGCCTTTTCATTTCCATTTCTGTTTTGTTGTCCATTTACACTTTAATACCCGCTTATTTTGTAGTTGGTATATTTAATTAAAAAATCTGCTGCTTATGTTATTTTTTTGTTATAGCATTTTATAAATAATAATATTGGTGTTAATGTTCATTTTATTTTAATTAAAGAGGTCATGTATATTTAAGTTATATTGTTCCATTCAAAAATGTTATTAAAAAGGCATGTACACCATAAAAGATTACTATTGAGATCTATTGTCAGGAATGTTAGTGTTATATCAAATAGTGAATTATACGGCATCAGAATGTTGCACGTCTGCACAGTGTTATATGTTCACCGCTCAGTGTCAGTACATTTTGTGCAGTTAGTATTGGACTACAAGATAGATGCAAGCCTGTACAGGTAGAGTTATTTAAAGCATAAATGAGTGGGTTGGGTTTTGGAGGTGTGGTTAGCAGTGTGCTTGGTTGGCGTGGCCTGGGCCTGGTGGTGGGGCCCAATGTGATATATTTTCATGGGGCCCAAAATCCCTGGCGGCGCCCCTGCGTCTACGCACAACAATAAAGAACTAGGGCAGATGTTTAATATTTAATGCAGCCGAACCATTTATTACAATGCTCATGTGATGACAATCAAAGAGTAAAGCAAGCACTAGCTGAATAAAGTATGATTTTATCTTTTACGAAATGTTATTTTCATATGGAATAAAGTCGGAGGTCAACCAATCACAGAGCTTGTGGATAATTACGGGGTTTGTCGAGCAAAGTGGACTGGCGTCGTCCCAAACGATAGCTGAGGATTATGGGTAGTGTAGTGTCTTCGGCCATCCTAAACTCCGATAAACCTATTTGTTTCTCCGAATCGAAGGGGAAAAACACGAAAGCATTGTACACAATTTAAACCAATTCATGTTGGAATTGGGGGGGCAGGCACCAGAAGCTGCTGGTGGATGGAATCCACTTTGGCCTGGAAGAAGTCCAGGAACTTCGAGCAGAGGTCGAGAGCACCTGGAGGATGGGGGGTCGAGGAGTCAGAGAAGTCGGTTTATGGTGGAGAACAGCATTCTTGGTTGGTTATGTTGGTTGCCACTGAGGGTGGTGCAGTATGAAGACCTAGTCCGGGAGAGAGCTTCTTTGCAGGACTTCACATGGTCTTGATAGGCTTGACGGTGCACAGTGAGGCCAGTTCTTATTGGAGTCTCTCCAGCCGATGACCAGAAGCCTTGCCTTCAGGGTGCGGAGTTCAGTGGTGAACCAAGGGGCAGACCGGGTAAAGGAGACAGTCTGGGTTTTGAGGGGGGCTAGAGTCAAGGCTGAGGGATAGAGCTGTCTTGTAGCGAGCAAACAGGCCATCCACTGTGGTGGGAAGGGGAATGGCAACACATCCTCACTCCCAGGTCGGCCTATGTTGACGTTATGTCAAGTCCCCTGCCGGCTTTTTCCAACGCAAGGGGGGTGCCCTTAGCGTCCATTTTCAGCTTTCCGGGATGTCCATGTGCTCCTATGGACGCTCATGGAAGCACGGCATTCGTTTGTGTCGACTGCCCTTAAAGGCAATGAGAGCGTCCATTCTCATTGGATAACGGAGAATTGTACACCCGGAAGTAAGTATTCCCCTTACTGACGATTGATTTTACAGTGATATCTGCACTACTCATTGACTAAAAAACACCAGATTATCCTTGTTAATTACACAACATTGATTGGTTTAAATTGTGTGCAATGCTTTTGTATTTTCCCCCTTCGATTCGGAGAAACAAATCTTTTTTCGGAGTAAAGGATGGCAGAAGACACTACACTACCCAGAATCCCCAGCTATCGTTTGGACTACACCATGTGCTCTGTTTGACATCACGTGATCTTCAAATTTCTCCCTGCAGAAGAAAAACATGGCCGAACTTCGTTTTATTCTCTGTGTAAAATGCCTATTTTAAAGTTAGTTTGGCCATTAAAATGCGTTTTGATGTCATTTGATGCGAGAAATATGAGTTGTTATTTCAGATGATGTGTGCAGTGGATGTACATGATCTTTAGTTTGCTAGTTATTACGAAGATTACTTCAGGAAATTGCGTCCAACGTTTTCATTGTTACCAAGGTAGTTGCTAGGGACGCTGCTATCGATATTATTTCTGTTATGTTGTGTAACTGTTTAATGGTTTAATAGCTTTATTGCTACCCCCTTCCCCGTCAATGTATAGTGTTGGTCCACAGCGCAAACATATTAGTTTAACAAAATCCGCATCTAAAGATACGTTATTTTCCCCTGTGCAATTCCAGTCTCACATCTCACAGCACATCGTCATTAACAAATACCGGAAACAGACCGAAATTAAAAAAAAAAAAAAAAATAATACCTTATTCCGAGTGTGCTTGCTTTTCTCTTTGAAAGTCATCACATACCGGCATTGTAATACACGGTTCGGCTGCATTAAATATTACATATCTGCCGTAGTTCTGTATTTATAGAGCCCTGATGAGAAGACCTCTAGACAAAAATGAGGAACTGAAAACGTGACGTGGATCATAAATATATCAGCCATTAAACAACATCTTACATTTCTTTTCACACAATACGTCTCCTTGCAGTATCAACACTAATTCGGCTCACTTTTATATTTGATCCAATTGGTAGATAGGCTGTATTCATTATTTTTTTTTTTTTAGATATTAATAGGATCCTTATAAAGTATATTCATTACTCGTTATTCTCTACTAATAGTTAATTAAAGACTGTATATAATGACTATTTTGCACATCCCGTTCAAGATTTCAAGATTTTCTAAGGTTTATTGACATATCATATAGGCCTACACAACTATGGTGTAGTTATGCAATGAATGAAAAACTTGGGTCGCAGGTTCCTCAATAGTGCATTACAAGACATCTATCAATATGTGTGCATACCTCCAGCAATGTTAACTATGTTGAAGCACTTATTTTAACTGATATTATACATAATGTATTATACTCTTATAAGATGTATGTAGATATTTCATTACATTACATTGCATTTAGCTGACGCTTTTATCCAAAGCGACTTACAATAAGTACATTCGACCAGGAAGACACAACCTTGAGGAAAACAGAATCATATAAGTACATCAGGTTTCATAGAGCGAATCATTTCAAGTGCTACTCAACTGGCTTTAGATAAGCCAGTCCTTTATTAGTATATAAGTGCTTTGTTAATAGTATATCGCTCGAAGTGGAGTCGAAAGAGATGAGTTTTCAGTCTGCGCCGGAAGGTGTGTAAGCTTTCTGCTGTCCTGATTTCAATGGGGAGCTCATTCCACCATTTTGGAGCCAGGATAGCAAACCCACGTGTTTTTGCAGCGAGTCGTTTGGCTGATGCAGAGCGAAGTGCACGCGCTGGGGTGTACGGTTTAACCATGTCCTGGATGTAGGAAGGGCCAGATCCATTCGCAGCATGGTACGCAAGTACCAGTGTCTTGAAGTGAATTCTAGCAGTTACCGGAAGCCAGTGAAGGGAGCGGAGTGGTGTGGGAAAATTTGGAGGCTAAGTGGAACGCTATCATGCTGTTCAGGGCTGTGTTCCTGAATGTGATGGTGCGTTTTGCACGCTGCAGGAGGACAGGAACGGAAAAGAGGATGGAGAAGTATCATCACTTGAATACTACAAATGTATTCAAGTTCAATGTAACTACAAGTACAACATTTCCTTCTGAGATGTAGTGGAGTAGAAGTACAAAGTAGCAGAAAATGGAATTACGCAAGTAAAGTAAAAGTTCACCAACATTGTACTTAGGTACATTACCTGAGTAAATGTACTAGTTACTTCCCACCACTGCTTACCGTGCTGTGAATGGATCCGGTCCTTCCTACATCGAAGACATGGTTAAACCACACACCCCAGCTCAGTTGACTCTGCATCAACCCAGCTCACTGCTCCCCCCAAAATGTTCAATAGCGGGGCCCAGTTCACCTCCTGTCCCTGTGTGTAACGTTGTAGACAGTTGTAGCCTCCTGGGAGCCAAGGTAAACTTCCTCTGGCCCCGCCCTCAGTCCAACGTCCAGGCAGTTCGCATGGACGAGGAGATGGAGACTGCTTGCTGAGCGTGGCCTGACACCACCCAGCCTCCTGGGCTATGAATGTGCTTTAATGATATTAAGACTTGTTTCCAAATCATTCTAATTAAAAATTCCAACCACAGAAAATGTAATGGTTCTTTTAATAAAGCTACACAGATATTCACATTCAAAGCAAACGTTGAAATATTGAAAATAAATACATATTACTGCAGGAACGTAATTCCTTTTTGTCAGGTGTGGAAAAGTACTCGTCTTTTTAACTCACTAACCAGCTGCAGTTCATTTGACCAACACCCTGGTCCTCAGGATCTCTGCTTCCTGTTGGAACACCTTAAACACACTTTGTACAACATTCAGAATAGGCCAAATGTCTGAGCACATGGTGCTTTGTCATGTGACTCTACACAATGATACAGTGTTTCTAATACTGTGCCCTTCTTTTCCCTTTTCAACGTTCTGTAGGTGCAGCTCTTCCTTCTTCTGATAACGTTACCTTGTCTTTGTTCAAACACATCTCTATGTGAAGTGTACTGACAGTGACAGAATGGACCCTGACACTTAGTACGTAGCACACTGTGCTCAGTTCAGGCTGGTCTGACGGGACGGTGCTGGCAGGATGTCCCAGCAGCCTCTCTGGGTGCAGGCCGGCTGAACCTCACTTCCTGCTACCTCAACATGCAGGGAGGGGTGCATGCTCTCAAACAAAGATCCCTCAGGACAAATCCCTTCACTGCGGTCCCTTCACTCTGTCTCATCTCTTGTGGAAGCTGGGGCTGTGCATGATCTGAGAGAGCTGCCCAAACAAGTCCATGGCATCCACAGGGTCTTCTGTCGGCCTCCTCTGTTCCAGCTGCTCAGGGACATCCGGTCCAGGGTCCGGGACCTGATCCAGGCTGCTGATCCTGGGGAGGAACTGAGCCAGAGCCGGCATGCCTCGGTCCCGGCCCTGCTTCCTCTGCCGCGGGGTTCCCAGACTGAGCAGGGCCCCGTGTGTGACCGAGGTGTAGACGCTGTAGCCGTCCGGCAGGATCTGCTCTCTGAAGGTGCAGGAGTCCCTGCTGTAGGTGGGCTGAGGAACATACGGTCACGCGTTAATCACAAGGTTCTGAATGATACACAGAGTGTTCTATGGCTCTCTATGCATGGTTTCAATGCTTTTGAAAATGTAATAATACACAAACATAACAGATAACAAATGACAAACGGAGATGCAAAAAACCCATTGGGCTTTTCAGAGCCTCGACATAAATGACACCCCAGCTGTGAAATTACAGCAATGTGCAAGGATGTAAAAACACAAAAACACAGACTACGACACCACTGTTGTGCAATAACACTAATATTAAATGTATTACGAATGTTACTTGTAAATTGAAATCACTCTTTTTTTTATCTGATAAATAATGTTAAAAATCACAATTTTATATAAAACTCACTTTTTTAATAAAAATCGATTTCTTTGTTTTACTCATACTAGAAGCACACTTTCATCCAATTGTTCTTTTGTTTGCACTTCAAACATATTTCACTAGTGTTATCCCAATGTGTATACCTATTTACTTTATGTGTTACAATGGCGTTTGTTAGCAAGCAGGAAATGACACAAACAGATGAGAATGATGCGTGGGGTCTGGGTGCCGTGTTGGCGGGACGTTGCGCACAGTGTGAGCTGGGTTCATTTCCTGCTTGCTGCGTGTGGTCTGCGAGACAGCGAGACATCGCGAATGGACGCGGGAAGGGGGGGGGGGGGGTGCTGAGGGGGCTGCAGTTAGAGTAAAAAGCCCAAAACAGATGTGAATCAGGCTGGGAGTTCTTCGACGGCTGTTTGCTTTGGCATCAGAGCGCCAGTCAGAGGCCAAGGCTGACTTTCATTCAGCTTTTCACTTTGCAAACACATCCTGCCCTGCACCACACGGACAAAGGTTCACCAACCAGCCGTTTTAATGAATGACTGATTGGCCTGCAGTGTTTTCTCCACACGGAGCAGATTGACAACATGAAGAGCAAACTTCAGGTCGCAGGTAATATTTCCTCAGTAATGTTGGAATAAGTCGGTGAAGCACATTTCTTTTAGATACATTGCTGCGTTTTTAAAGCTCTTTCATTTTAAAAAAAAGCTGCTGCGCTCTGTCACCGACCTTGGATTTGATCTCATTGTCTGCATGACTTTACCCGTCACCAATGTATCATCGTGTTTGTTTATCTCTGCATCATGTGTTTATTGTGTACTGTTTGTCTTATTTTAACCTGCCAAAGAACTAAAGATGAGAATCATCTGAAGATATAATATGGTACAGCGTGTCAAATGGTGGCAATTCTGTTTTAGACTACACGGTGGATTCAGAATAAAATAAATAAAAGATAACCGTTGGTTTACTCTTTTGTAACAATAGTAAATAGTGAACAATAATACTATTTATCTAACCTTAGATCTTATTTTAATCAAAATAGCCAACATTAATGGAATGAAGTAGAGCAGCCTAACAGAGATGCACATGCTCACAAGAAGCTCAAATAGGAAAAGTTGGCATTTAAATTGGAAGTACATAAAGTATAGCTTTCCCCTGAGCATAAAGGTAGAATATCAATTGAAGTGAAATTATAAAGTGCTGAAGTGGAAATATATAGATCACAGTATGTGATGTCGGCTGGCAGGAGGTGAAAGGTGTGTTCTTTCTGAAAGTCACATTTCATTTCTGTTAAATGTGTGGCGATCTGTTAAATGATGCTCTTTCTAAAGTTATTCTAATTAGAAAACATCCGTTAGGGCTCATTGTTTTGCAGTTGTAACATGTTACAGTAAAGCAAGGATTTCACAATAATACATTTCAAATGGGACTATAGAATACAGTTCCCATTGGGATTGTACACTAGTTAGATACATATTAAATTACTGATTGGTTCATACTTAGCCTTATTATTATTCCCCCTCTGTTGTGGTAATTAGACACATTTATATTTGACCTCACTTATCATTTCAATTACATTAGTGTCTTTTTATGAATATGAATAAACAAATGAATTAATTATTTGATCCCAAATAATGAACTTGTGCAAATATATATATATATTTAACATTATGAATAAACACAGTCTGTCATGGGGAATGTTACCGTTGAGTACAGCCTTCCGTCAGGCTCTATGCAGAGATACGTTGAGGCTGCGACTCCTCGGATCACTACACAGCCTGGTTCCACCGGACTGATCTCCAGCAGGCCTGCAGGCACATGTGGATCACAGTGAGAACTCCCACAAGCCCCTGCAGTCACCAGTGATTCAGCAGCAGGTGTTCTGAAGTGCTGGACTTACTGTGTGGGGTCTGCTGCTCCGAGCCGTGGACCTGTCCGTCCCCGCTGATCAGCAGGTGGAGCCCGGGCCGGGCGGCGTACAGGTGCCGCAGCCGCACCACCGGTCCCCAGTGGTGCGAGGTGGGGGGCCCCTGTTCAGGCAGGGGCACGCAAACCACTCCAACAGCAAGGAACATATTGGTGAGAGACACGGAGACCACGAGCAGCAGCATGGTTTGACAAATCCTGTGAGGCTCCCTCCTGCCGTCAGTGTGAAGTGAGTTCATCCTCACACAGCTTTTTAAACGTGACCTTTATCAGCAGCAGATAACCCTCTTCCCCAAAGCCAGTTCCACGAAGCAGACCACAACACACCCCTGCACCATCCAACTGAATCCCAGCTCTCATTGGCCGGGACGAGCCCCTCGCTGCATTCAAAACTCGGCCAAGTTATATAGCTAAGAAACTTGTTGGGTTCCTTCTTGTGTATAACATTTGACTCGTGACATTTTCTTAAGTGGCAGGAAACCTTTTTCACTACGACTATACATACCTAAACACAGATTTAAATGTGTACTCTTTACAACTTCACGAGAGGAGAGGTAACGGCTACCAAACGAATAGTTAGTCATAATGAAAGCAGGTCCCTCAGCATGTATTTTTGCTAATACTAGTAGCGCAGTGATGGACGGTAGTTTATATTGATGAGATCTTTTAATATGTGTCACAGTTGTGGATCAGCTCCCGCTACCTTAAGTACTTTGAATTTGCTACACTGTGCATTCACATTCCAATCGGTACTTGCACTTTTATTACTTGTAGTACTTGTAATAGATGTACAGGAAATGTGATTTACATTGTGGTTTTGCTTCCTTAATAAATAAAGGAAATACCAATGTATTAGTATACTGGTAGTAGTAGTAGTAGTAGTAATAATAGTAGTAGTAGTAGTAGTAGTAGTAATAATAGTAGTAGCAGTAGTAGTAGTAGTAGTAGTAGCAGTAGTCATAGTAGCAGTAGTCATAGTAGTAGTAGTAGCAGTAGCAGTAGTCATAGTAGTAGTAGTAGTAGTAGTAGTAGTAGTAGTAGTAGCAGTAGTCATAGTAGTAGTAGTAGTAGTAGTAGTAATAATAGTAGTAGTAGTAGTAGTAGTAGTAGTAGTAGTAGTAGTAGTAGCAGTAGTCATAGTAGTAGTAGTAGTAGTAGTAATAATAGTAGTAGCAGTAGTAGTAGTAGTAGTAGTAGCAGTAGTCATAGTAGCAGTAGTCATAGTAGTAGTAGTAGCAGTAGCAGTAGTCATAGTAGTAGTAGTAGTAGTAGTAGTAGTAGTAGTAGTAGTAGTAGTAGTAGTAGCAGTAGTCATAGTAGTAGTAGTAGTAGTAGTAGTAATAATAGTAGTAGTAGCAGTAGTAGTAGTAGTAGTAGTAGTAGCAGTAGTAGTAGTAGTAGTAGCAGTAGTCATAGTAGCAGTAGTCATAGTAGTAGTAGTAGTAGTAGTAGCAGTAGCAGTAGTTATAATAGTAGTAGTAGTAGTAGTAGTAGTAGTAGTAGTAGTAGTAGTAGTAGTAGTAGTAGCAGTAGCAGTAGTAGTAGTAGTAGTAGTAGTAGTAGTAGCAGTAGTAGTAGGAGGCAAGGCAATGTGTTATTGTATCTTATACACGGTTATAAATCAGTACCAGTAGTATCAATGACTATAATGAAACAATGCAGTAGTAGTGAACTATCTGCAGTGACACACATAAATACTTTAATAACCCCCGGGGGAAATGGTTGTCGTGACAGCGCTGTACTCGCTCTTGCACGGTGCCTCTGTATGGATGTGTGTGAATGAGTGAATACTGACTTGTATATGAAAAGCTCTCTGGGGGTCACAAAGAAAAGCACTATATTGATGCAGTGCATTTACTTTTGACTCGGCTTCTGTCGAGTGTTGTCTGCAGCCCTGGATGAAGATGTAGTTAACATACAAACAGTAGTAATAGCTGTTGTAGTGTTAGTATTATTAGAGGTAGCAGTAGTAAAAGTACAGTAGTGATATTGTTGTTGTGTGTGGCAGAGTCAACAGGTCCACTCTCAGTGAACCTTGGCTCATGACATGTGTGTCTTATATTGATCACGTTGCAAAAAGTGCTACCAAATGTACCGTCAAATTGCAAGTGTTTTATTTGTGGAGAGGGTAAAGTCTGCGGTTTGGTCTGAATCCAAGCGAGCTGTGAGGCTGGGTCACACTAAAACAACAGGCTTCTTTCCGCTCTTATCGCGCGGTGCCTGTGCTTCCGCTCATTGGCCTCGCTTAAACTCCAAGTTAAACTGTAATGGACAGCAAACATTGCAATTCACCAGCATGCAACCTGAGGCTCAGATTTCAAAAGCTTAACTTTTGGATTTTAGATTTGTAAATTGATCCTCTCTGTGTTATGGCGTTTTACCTTGAATGTGTGCACAGCTTTGGTCACTAGATGGCAGCCTAAGAATGCTATTTTCAAAGCCATAACTAAGCCAATCCAAGTTTCATGAAAGAAATGTAATGATAACTTTTAGAATAAGACAAAAGGATGGCTCATACACACAAGGCATTAACACAGACAGAAGGCAGATAAGGAGAAAGAAAGTGGAGAAAGGAAAACGTGCCAAAAGAAGAGATGTTCCTCTATGTATCTGTATCATGTAAGGCTATATCTATACCGCTTCAGTATTGAAAAGCAGCTTATGACACCAATACAAAACAGAATACAATCATTTATAATCTGGTAATATCCATGAACAGCCTAATATCAGGCTTTGCCCATGTTTATACATCCATCCATCTTCTCCCGCTTATCCGTGGTCGGGTCGCGGGGGTAGCAGTTCCAGCAGAGAGCCCCAAACTTCCTTTTCCCTGGCGACATCAACCAGCTCTGACTGGGGGGTCCCAAGGCGCTCCCAGGCCAGCGAAGAGATATAATCCCTCCACCTGGTCCTAGGTGTGTGTGTGTGTGTGTGTGTGTGTGTGTGTGTGTGTGTGTGTGTGTGTGTGTGTGTGTGTGTGTGTGTGTGTGTGTGTGTGTGTGTGTGTGTGTATGGATGTACAGTGTGGGTGTACAGAGACAACAATATACAGTAGATTTGGTTTACAGCAAGTCACAGTTTTCCCCTCATATCTTTCTTTCTTTCTCTCTCTCTTTTTCTCTCACTCCCTCATTCCCAAGCTCATACACACTCTAACATATTAAACCTCCTTATACCTTGTGTGTGTGTGAGTGATTGTGTGTGTGTGTGTGTGTGTGTGTGTGTGTGTGTGTGTGTATGTATGTGTGTGAGTGATTGTGTGTGAGAAGGAGACAGGAGTAAGTGTGCTCTCATGGCGTTTTGTCTTTCATTTGTGCTGTTTCATGTGTCTTTGAGGTAAACAGATGTATGATCTTGACCCAGCTTGACCTCGATGTTTTGAATTGTTTGAACTTCAAAGTCCTTTGATAATGTCAAGCAGACATACACAGAGATACATACACTCCTTGAAGTAAATAAAAACACCTGGCTGCAAAGCCAAAGCTTCAAATATGTGTAGTTTGGCTGGCTGGTCATTTCATTCCTGTGATACGCAACAAGCAGTAAGATGAAGAGCAGCTTCTCTGTGGGACTAGAGGTCTCTGCAGCCCGTGACTTCAGCTGCAGGACTCATCCTCTGAAGCAGAAGCACCCTGAGAAGGAGCATCTGGTGTGGATCGGCCTGAACATCTTACTGCTTGTTGCGTATCACAGGAATGAAATGGCCATCCAGCCAAACGACACATATTTGAAGCTTTGGCTTTGCAGCCAGGTGTTTTTATTTACTTCAAGGAGTATATGTATGGCTGTGTAAGTCTGTTTGCTAAAGAGACATTATCAAAGTTTCAAACAATTCAAAACATCGAGGTCAAGCTTGGTCAAGATCATACATCTGTTTACCTCAAAGACACATGAAACAGCACACATGAAAAACAAAACGCCATGAGAGCACACTTACTCCTGTCTCCTTCTCACACACGATGACTCACACACATACAAGGGATAAGGAGGTTTAATATGTAAGAGTGTGTATGAGTTTGGGAATGAGGGAGTGAGAGAAAGAAAGAAAGATATGAGGTGAAAACTGTGACTTGCTGTAAACCAAATCTACTGTATATTGTTGTCTCTGTACACACACACACACACACACACACACACACACACACACACACACACACACACACACACACACACACACACACACACACACACACACACACACACACACACACACACACACACACACACACACACACACACACACACACACACACACACACACACACACACACACACACACACACACACACACATACACGTTTCTTTCTCAGCGGATACCACTCTTCCACATCCATACCAACACACCTACATCATATTAGTTGCATACATGTATTCCAATGGCCGTCAGGGCCCCATTATACAACAGGCAAAGAAACCAAGAAATGACAAGCATGTAATTCAATGGTAAAATGTCACATCTGGTGATATACAGTAAAAAGGACAAATTGAACTATTTTCCCCCAATATAAAACCCTGACATTACAAAATGCATGATTTTATACCAGTATGGCGGAGAGATCAAAAGATGTTGTTATAATGGGAGTGGATGGGACATTTTTGTCCGCGAGTGGCTAATGTGTGACTTTTTTGTTTAATCTGATTCTGTGCAAAAACTAATAATCAACCAAAATCAATGTTGTTGCTAATCTTTGACATATCCAAGACTGTGATAAATAAATAAAAAGCCGACCCCCCCAACATTCATTATATGGAAAATAACTGCCTTTTTGTGCATGTTTTTCATAGAAAACGCAAATTCATGTTTTCAAACTGGCAATTAAAGGGTTAAAATCCTGAACATAAGTTAACATTTGGTATTTTTGTTGCTAATCTTTGACATATCCAAGACTGTTATAAAAAAAAAAAGAGCCAGTCTCCAGATATGTATTTTTTGGAAAATAACTAATTTTCTCTGTTTTCATCATGAAAAAAACAGCGGTTTCATGTATTCAAAATGGCATTTAAAGAGTTAAAATCCTGAAAATGATTACATTTTAAGGTATTTTCTATTTGGGCGGAAGTTGCTCTAAAGATTGAACCCAAAAAAGTTGGGAAAAAAACCTTTGAATATAATGTTTCTATCAAAGCATTTTTCAGTGGACATTTTTGTCTCGAATGACTAATTTGCGTAGTCCAATCGAATGATACCGGAGGGTTAACAGTACTTAATGTCAGCTTAGTAAACAAAAAAACATTAGCTAACAGACTAATTTCCACCACTCATGGACCACACCCACCTTTTCTTTTGAAAAACTGGGTGACATACTGTCGCCCTTTAGTCCCTCTCTCTTGTCTTTCTCTTCTTTTCTTAGAGCCTGACTTTGTTGGTCGTTGAAACATGGTACAACACACGTATGTAGGCTAAGTACTAGCATCCCTCCTCACATGCTTTCACTCTCTGCAAGTGCCGTGTCGCAATGCGTTTGGAGCCAGGACCAAACCATTACATGTAAATAGAAGGGGGTGTGCTTTGGGTAATTAACTTTTGGAAGAAAATAAGTTAAATTAATCGTAAGTTTATCGAGTAATTTATCAATATAATGTTCTATTAATGTTAATTATTGAGGATTGATGAAAGGTTACTTACATTTTTTTTCTTAATGTTCTGAACATTTTGGGGCCCCTGTCAGTCACGGGCCCTTAGAATCGTCCTAACTTTTCACCCCCTTACGGCGCCCCTGCCTACTGCCCAAGCCCATGTCAGGTTTCCAGAAGATTTAATGGTTGATACAATCCTCTTTTATCGAGAGGGATAGCCTAATTGATATAATAGGCTCAATGAGGGAGAGTGAAAAGGAAGAAACAGCTGAAATGGAAGATTTAAGAAGCAAATTGGAGGAATATGGGAAACGTGGAAAACAAAGACAGGAAATGCTTCAATACATGAGCACAATGCTCAGGGACCACGCCCCCAGCCCAACTGATGATGCTCAGTACATTTCCTTCCACATTGAACAGGGAGCACCTCCCCTTCACCATGAGTTTCCCAGCAGCCCTGGAATAATCCAAAGACAGAGAGGCCTTGCATGGCTCTCCTAATCAGGGCCTTCAGGCACAGCAGGCTACACCCCGGCCCCAACGTTTGCCATTGCTCTATGAAGTGACCCGATCTCCAGTCCACATAGCCCACTCCCAACCTGTTCTTCGGGGGTCAGGTCCAGCCTTCCCAAGGCCACTCCTCCTTAACCGACAAATTCATCAGCCAAAGCCTCCTTCCCTTGAACCTGTTTTCCTCCAAGAGACGTCGAGAAAACATGCATGCTTCCTCTGCCCAATTTGAAGCACAAGATTATCAGTTACCAATGTCCCTAGATCCTGGGTGTTTCTCAATGTCGAGGACGCTTGCTTGGTAGCACATGTCTTCCGAGTCACTTCCTTCAGAAGCTAGGCAAGAATCCTTCCTGGCATTCGGAAAACGAAGAGTGGAACAGGCGAGCAAGTGTGCAGGTGTTCGTCATATGAGAGGCTCCGCCTTACATTTTCCGCTACAGATTTTGTGAAATTGGTCCGTGCGCAAAGCATTGTGAGGATTTTAAGACCGCAGAGTCTACACATGTGCAGCCTCGAAATTTCTCGCTACAAAGTACGCCGGCCTCGGTAGAATTCCAAGTATGCTGGACATTGGAACACCTTCGGCGGCACTCGATGATGTAATATGCTTGAAATAGTGGCTCTGGAGCAGCCTTCCTCGACATTGAGAAACACCCCCTGTGTCTTCCCAGCCTCCAGCTTTGGCTCCAAATAACATACATTCTTACGAGCAACCCTTGTAGTGCCCAAGCCAACTATTCCTTACAAAATGGTAAATGAACTGTACTTATATAGCGCTTTATCCAGTCTTTAAGACCCCTCAAAGCACTTTACTTGCTACATGTCATTCACCCATTCACACAGAGCAGTGTACCTTACTCTAGGAACTAACATTCATACACATTCACACACCGTTGGCCATGCCATCGGGAGCAACTCAGGGTTAAGTATCTTGCCCAAGGATACATCGACATGATGACTGCATGGGCTGGGATCGAACCCACAACCTTCTGGTTGAAAGACGACCGCACTCCCTCGCAGCCACAGTCACCCTTTAGTACTGACAGTGAAAGTGACTTTGCCAACCTAAAGCTGGCCCTAGATAATCTCCTTAATCCTTACTCACAACAACTGAATGAGAAATATAAATATCATGTTCTTTTGGGATACCTCAAACTCCCTGAAGCACAGATGATTGCTCAGTCTTGTCGTCATGACCCATCACCCTACACAGCAACAATGCAGGCTCTTCAGCTACAGTATGGTCAGCCTCACCAACTTGCACAAAGTGAGAGCTGCAATCCTGACTGCAACTGATGTGAAGGTTGGAGACTCACAAGGATTCCAGAGCTTTTCCTTGAGAGTCCACCTGCTGGCGAGTATGCTAATGTCACTGGAGGGATTACAGGTTATGAGTTAAACTGCTGCTCTCATGTTGACCGGCTATTCAGTAAATTGCCTAAATATTTGAGAGATGGCTTCATAGAGTTCCTACAGCTTCAAGGAAAACGTACTACAGCTTCTCTAAACCCCTATAACTTGAAGGACCTGGCTGGGTGGCTACAATCAAAGGCTCAGCAACAAAGACTCTCAAATCGACTCGCCCAACGCTATCGGCAAGAGCAGCCACACAGCAGCAGGCTACCTAAGGCTAAAAGCCAGACAGCTGTCTACTATGGTGCTGATCCTGCTGACTCTTCTTATGCCAAGGGCACCCAGTTGACTCAGCAAGCAAAACCTTCAACTACACGTAACCAGTCAAATGTCTACTGTCTCTTCTGCCGTAGCCGTGATCATTATCTTACAAAGTGCTCAAATATCAAAGCCCAAACTAAGGAGAAAATACGGGAGTGGATAAAAAGGGAAAACCGTTGCTGGAAATGCGGCCATACGTCACACTCAGCTGCTGACTGTACTCTAAAGAAACCCTGCCCTGAATGTGGAGAGCTGCACCTTTACGCTTTGCATGCTTTAGCCAGGAAGAAGTATTTGCATGATACCACACTGTCCCCCAGCAGAGTCTACTTTTCACATGCCAACTTCTCAGACAGAGTGCTGCTAAAAGTAATTCCAATCTGGCTGTGGAATAGAAACCTTTCTCTCAAGACATATGCCATACTGGACGATGGCGCAGTTCGGACCATGATACTACATTCAGCATCCGAACAACTGCAATTTGAAGGAGGAAAGGAAATACTTGCTCTTCGAACAGTACGTCCTGACATTACTCAGAACAGTGCCAAAGTTTCCCTGCAGCGAGGCTCCGTTGTTATGCCGTGTTCGCCATAAAAGAAATGATATCGTTTCCAAACCTAACCTTGCCGTACAAATCATTGAAATGTCTGTCTGTCCCGCCAGGTGCAGTGGGCATGCATAACACGGCGCTACAGTTCACAAGTGTGCGTGTCCCCCCTGTTGACAGTTCACGAGCGTGCTCTCTCTCCCTCCAGTGTCAGCTGGATCGCTGGAGCAGCAGTACTGTGATCGGGAGCAGGAGCTGGTGGGACAGGCGTAGACGGAACCCCCGACGGGACAGGCATATACGGGACCCTGGACAGAACATGGGCTTGTGTCAGTGGGACCCCGGACGGAGCAAGGGCTGGTGTCGACTGGACACCGGACGAAGCAAGGGCTGGTGTCGACGGGACCGCCGGCTGAACAGGACACGGTGTCGGCGGAACAGGTGTCAGAGGGATCCCAACAGAACTGGACAGGACATGGTGTTGGCTGGAACCCCGACGGAGCAGGTGTCGGTGGGACCTCCAACAGGACAGGACATGGTGTTTGCAGGAACCCCGGCGGAGCAGGTGTCGGCGGGACCCCCAACAGGACAGGACATGGTGTTAGCAGGACACCCGGCAGAGCAGGTGTCGGCAGAACCCCCAACGGAACAAGACATGGAGTTGGCAGGACCCTCAGCAGGAAAGGACACGGAGTTGGCAGGACTTTTAGATGGACCTGTAGATTCTGCGACTTACTAGATGGCAAAGAAGCAGTTACGTACAGTGTAATATAGCATATTAAAGATAAAGGCTAAGGTATGCAATATTTACAGTAGTGACGAGCATTTTAACACTGATGTAAACTTTACACTATTGAACATACTTTAAACTGTAAGGCAATACAGGAGGAGCAAGCAGGAGACACATTGGCTCACCTCAACAGATGTATATGAAAATATAACAGTTGAGGTAACATCTGAATAATCTTTCCAAATGTCCCTGAATTTAAAGTGGGAGTAACGGTAATTGACGTCAACTCTAAATATAACTATTGATTAGCAAACAAACGACCTTGCTAATGTCTAAAAGTAAGCTAGCAAGTTAACATTGTTCCATCAACGGTAACTACAATTCAATTGACTTTGATTGATCAGCACATTAACGTTACTGTACCTTTGTCCCGGTTGTCCTCATCCTCTTTTCTTTTCTTTCTTCCCTGGGCACCAGATAACTCGACATTGCTAATTACCGTCAAGTAGTTGCCGTCTTTTTTTTCTTCCCCAGAGTCACGGCAGGTCAAGTGTCAATGACTGACACCCAACCCCCCTCCCTGGGGCACTTCAACTTACCTGATTTGTGCGTAGTTCTGTTAAGATAAGATAATAAGATGTACTTTGGTGATCTCAAATCGGGAAATTGTTTTGTTATGACATTTAAATACAATTATTTTGTAATTATAATTGTTTTTTATATGGGCCCTTAGCATTCGCCTATACTGCCTATGCCCAGGGCCGGCCCTCTTTATGTGCGTCGCTAAGTTCCTCGTACTAATTGTGTACTTTAAAGCGGCACGGTATCGTTTACAATTTGCTTGCGATTTGTCAAGTTGTCCGTCTTTCTTGAAACATTTTAAGTGTTGCCAAACGTTTGATTTGTAGGTATTTTTCGGTGCGCTGTGTATCTCTTTCTCCTCGACTTCCATGTTTGTTGATTCAATTCAATTAAATTCTAAACCTTTATTTATCCAGGTAAAATCCCATTGAGATCAATGATCTCTTTTTCAAGGGAGACCTGCAGCAGTAGGTTCCACAAAAAGACATAAAAACAACAGAACAACAGAAGGACATCATACAGCAAAATGTACAGGGATTACAATTCACATATTTAACCACATGTACAGGTACCAACAGCATCTGATTTTGTAGCATCCAACCGAGCTTTAAAAACATGTAGTGGTACTAGCTTGATAACTTTGACGCGGCTCTCGGCCTCCGTAGTGGCGAAGCAAAGATCAAAGATCGTCTCTGCTGAGTGCTGACAAAAGTGGATGAGAGGATATTATATGAATGAATCGTTTTTTTACCGATGCAAAAACGTTACAATAGATGCATCGCGAGTTCAACCCAAACTGACATAAAATCTCGAGACCTATAAGACCGAGACCAAGACCGTTAAAAAGTGGTCTTTATATCGGTCTCCAGACCAAGACCGGTCTCGAGTACTACAACACTCAAGAAAATATTAGTTGTGGCCAAACGGTGATACTACAATTTCTGTATCAGTCTGTGACATCACTGGGCCCAGAAATACTTTTTCCCATTGACTAACATTGGGAAAGAGACGTCTGTAAATCTGCAGATAATACATTTTTTTTTTTTAAACTAAATAAAAAATACCCAGTATGAACACTATAGCCCTTATTAGATTCATAATGTCCTTAAAGTTGTAAAATGCACTAAAAGCCGAATCCAGATTTATTTTCTCTCCATTCATTTCACTGAGCCGAGAGCGGGAGCTCGGGGAGCGGGCTTCAACCGTGCATGCTCTATGAGTGCACATACGGGTACTTCTGCTCTGATGTCTGTGACGTTTTGCTTTCGAAAATATCAGGCCATTTTGTCAAGCAAAAATGAGCAGCTCACATAGAAAAGAACGAGACTCCGCCTCCGACGTTGTATCCAGTTCTTATTATACATCCATGGGTGTATCGCTATAGAGTGGTGCAAGGATAACGTATTTACCCGGAAGTAAGCTGCACATGGGTTCCCTCGACAAAAAAGTAATGGGATTTCTCCATAAGATTTTGGAAAATAGCTCGAAATAAGGTCCGTGGAAAACGAACCTGTTTGATAAATGCACGTTTTGTTCAGCCGGATAATATCCACATGTCTACCCTACTTTTATAATTTTCGAATCATAAATCTAATCGCCAGAATCAAAATGCTAACGTTATGCTATAAACGAACTACAGCAGGGTCGCACAACTTCAACGTCACGCCAACCTAAAGGTGGGGTAGGTACGTTTGAGAAACCGGCTCGAGATCGCTAGAATTTGAAAATACACAGCCGGAAAAAATCTGCCACTTCCTCACAGAGCCCCTCCTCCAACACACACGAACGCGCACATGACCAATGAGGGCACAAGATAAGCTTGTGCACAGATGGAAGGCTGACAGGCAGGTAGGCCATCCAGTTATTTTAGCCAGGCCGGCTAAAATGATTGGTCGTGCTTTTTACAGTACTACGGCTTCTACAGATGACATTTTTTTTTTATGGATTTTTTTTGTCAAAGCACTTCAGATATTCATTGCTATCGGGATGTTAAGAGCATTCCATGGAATATAACAAAAAGTGTATCTCGAGCCGGTTTCTCAAACTTACCTACCCCACCTTTAAGATCAATTTTCAAAAATACAGATTCAAAATTGTACAAGTTGAAGCGTTTGTTTTAACAGTTTGCAGGAGGCAGGTACTTGCTTTCAAGCAGATCAGGGGCAAACAAACTTAGCGGGAGTGTTCACGTGTTCGGCGTAATGACGTACAACGTCCACGACAACTTCTGTAGTCCTATTCAGCCACTTGTTAACAACCATCGTTTTTCAGACACATAAACTCTTCAAATCACCAATGACAAAACGTGATCCGTCTCGTAAATTTGTGTCAACCACAGCTATTTTCCAAAATCCTATAGAGAAATCCCATTGACTCTGAGACGAGGGAACTGGTAGTAAAATGCTAACTCACTTCCGGGTTTTAGGACTCGTCACTGCACCACTCTATAACTAGCGTTCTAGTTGAAGAGTTTGTAAATGAACATGAACCCAAGCTGTTGCCTGGCACAAAAAAAAAAGTCTGACATTATACAATTTTAAAATAAAAACAATAATCGTGGCTTGATATTGAGTAAGAAAATGTTTTTATGAACCCCACAGCTTCCGGCCGTCCAAGACCCGACATGACAAAAAGACGTGGTGCACGCACGAAACATACTACCAATAGTAATGCATTGCTTTTAAAATCGTTCTGTGTGACACGAAAAAAATGGGAACATCGTGTTGGTGAACACGAATCAATAGATTACATTTTGTGACTATAACACGAAATGTCGTGAGACTGGGTTGGCCCATATGCCGCAAATTGTTGTTTCTTACACGACCACTAGAGGTCGAAAACTTTAAAACGTGATTATAGGTCGTAATAAGCTGCTTGAACAATTGACCTATTTGGTAGTTTTTTGAAGGAGGACAGGCTGAAATAAAGAGTGTAAGGTAAGGAAACAGTGTGTGTGTTACAAATGGAGTTATTTGTCCGGTGCACATCTAAACGTATACAAAGAGTAAGCAACTCGTTCTGCAGGATTACTAAATTAGTATATCATGCTACTCGTCCAGAGATTAAGCCACCATTCAGATGGAAACAACATCCTACATTTAGTTTCCTAGGAATTTCAACATTTCAAAGAAGATACTGACGTCAATATCAGCTTTACAGCATCATTACTGAAATGAATCCAGGCCTGCACGAAGGGACAGAGTTGTATCATATTAGGGAATCAGGTTGTAGATGGGAAAACTGGGAATGCTTCTGCGTATCAAATCTCGTATTTTAAAGTATCTAAATAAATGTGATTAAAGAAGGTCACAATTAGTCCTAACATTTCAAAAATATGTGTTCCATATAAATTCCAGGAAAGACAAACAACTTCTAAGTTCATCTATTTATAGCATAGTATATTTAGAGCAAAATATATATATTCACTTGGCCAAGGATTCGTCACGTCATAGAAATCACAGGCAGCAAAGCTGTTCTCTGTAACCACTATTTCCGTAAAGAGCCTCGAACCCCGTGGGTCAATACATTGTATTACACTGGGCTTTGCCCATACATTTATGATTGGTTGAGACTAGTTGGGGAGGGCCGTGGTTTAGACTTTGTCTCTCTCTCGTTGGTGCACAGATTTAGACAAAAGTCTCTTGGCAACACGCTCTTACAATCAGCATTCGGCCAGCCTGTGAAGGTTCCTCCCTCCTCTGTCGCTATCCTAGTAATTGTTTTTTGCTAAAGTTTCTACAGAAAAATTGGAATCCTTCATTACTGATTCCCAGCTATGCATGGGAGCGAAGCTCACCCATATCTCAAGGCCGGAGCGATGTTCTGTTCTGACTAACTCATTGTCTTCCTATAGTGTGCACCTGACCTTGCTACATTAATATTGCAAGCTAAAACTTTCTTCTGTGACTTTTAATAAGAATATTAAAAATGCAAACACTTTGTCCATAAAGAGTTGTTTGATATGAAAAAATCCTTTCTCCTTCCACAAATTAGAAGTTGAATCAAGTGATGCAGGTATAAACAGATTGGCATTAGCAGCAATTAAATGTGTTATGCCATGTTGAAACGTTGTAAGGAATTAAACCCCTACTCATTAAGTACAAATTCAATTATTTATATAAAAAATTATAATAGTTACACTTTTTTTTTATAGCAGTGCAAATGGAGGGTAAAGATAATTATGTTCTCAGGCATGAGAGGAACAACCTATCTACAGCGTATCACCGTACTTACAAACAGGGCTTTCACTGCAGAGATATTTTATTTAGAATGCATATGTAATAGATGAAATGTTACAGATGTGTGTACATGCTTACAGGCACATGACCTGCTGACATTTGAGCAGCAGTCTGCAGGGTAATGTTGATGATGCTGTTCCCTCAGAGCCCCCCATGATGTAACCAGAGAGAGCTCACTGATGTGTTTGTAGACTGAAAGAAACTTTAGGACTTAGAAAGATGATGTCAGGCCACAAAACTGTGCAAGCCACCCACCTACAGGGTGACATGCTGTTAATAGTCACATACATGTCCTGTAACTACTGTAAGAATAATCCTGCACCCTCTGCCTGACTCAATGAAGTCATATTGCGTTCAGGAGCATTTTAATAACAGCATAAAACACTTTTAACTCACTTTGTGTTATAAAATATGTTCTGGGGTTATGTTTCTTGCTCGAGGACACTTCCACATGTTGACTGGGGCTGAGGTGGTAATGGGATCTCAACCGCCGCCATGGGTCTAAAGTGGGGGGCCAATTGCTCCTTCCCCACTTCCAATCCCCTACCTCCAGTACAACCTGCTCGGACCCTATCTTCAATACCACCATCACCATGTGTGCACTTTAAAGCTACATGCATACTGTACGAGTGGTGCGCCGGTGAAGATGGCTTCATTGTCTTTGGCTCCTCTCCAACTTTGCCTTTTTTTCGTATTTTTTCAGTGTTCACTTTTTGCCGTGTGCTGGTCCACAACATGCGAGCCGACCGCACCAACTCTGCAATACAATATAGCAGAGAGGAACTTCTACAGTTCAGAAACTTTGTGGACAACAGCCCACCGTCAGACAATGGGGACCCGCCATGGCTGCCTGCTGCTGTCCAACCTGAGAGACGCAGGAGGAAGACAAAGCGAGGGTCCCGGGCCAGGCTGCTAGTGAGACTGAGGAAACGTGAAAACCGACCCCCTCTTCCGAGTATTCTTCTGGCTAATGTTCAATCGATTGAAAACAAACTAGATGAACTCAGAAGTCGGATTGCTTTTGAACGGGACATTAAGAACTGTAAGGTGTTAATTCTCATGGAGACTTGGCTCCACTCCGCTATCCCGACGCCAGGATCGGACAGTCAATTCAGAGAGAAGCAAGGGAGGTGGTGTGTGTGTCATGATAAACAATAACTGGTGCACAGATGTGGGGATTATTTCTTCGGACTGTTCCCCTCATTTAGAGCACCTCATAATCACATGCCGGGCTTTTCATCTGCCAAGATAATTTACTTGCGTTGTGATTACAGCAGTCTATATTCCGCCAAACGCTGACAACAACACAGCATTGGATCAGCTTGATTGATTGATTGACGGGACAGAGACTTCCTTGTGGCCGGGGATTTTAACACCGCCAATATGAAGAAAGTCCTGCTGAGATACTTTCAACACATCAGCTGCCCGACGCGCGGCGGAAATACACTGGACTATGTTTATTCCCCTTTCCGACGTGGACATAGGGCTCTCCCTCGCCCTCCCTTCGGCAAATCAGACCACATCTCACTGCTGCTACTGGCCGAAACTGAAACGGGACAGACCGGTGACACGGACTATACAGCGCTGGAGTGAGGAGTCAGACTCAGCTGAATCTACGGAGTGGTGTGTGTTTGAGGACAACAATATCAACACACACACGGACACGGTCATTTGCTACATAGGGAAGTGCATCGATGACGTGGTACTGAAGATTACTGTACGGACATTCCCGAATCAAAAGCCCTGGATAAACAGCGAGGTGCGTTTATCCAGGTGTTGCTACTGTCAGTTCACAGCCGCCCGAAAAGAGAACTAGACCATCCAACGTCGAGGATTCCTCTTCCAGCGATGAGTGCACTCAGGATGAAGTGGGCGCATACATTGACCAAGGGACGAAAATGTCGATGTTCTCAGCTGGTGGAAGGAGGATTCAACCAGGTTTCCGAATTTGGCACACATTGCTCGTTCGATTCTCTCAATTCCAGCTTCAAGCGCCGCGAGTAGGAGAAGCCAATTGAAACCAGGGACAGTTGATGACATTCTTTTTCTGCATAGTAATCTAAAGAAACACTGAATTGTGAGATGAACACGGCGTTAGCCAGCCTGACTGTAAAAAGTTATACGTCTGTTAAAAAGTGTGTTAGGTCTACTACATGTTTGTTTTGGCATTAGCCAGCTTGACTGTTCGAAATATAACAGTTTAAAAGTGTCAGACATAGGCCTTGTTGCAATTGCACTGGTTTCAGTTGGCTTCAATTTGTTTTATATCGTCAGCCATAATGACTGTAAACTAACATTCTGAAACCAAATAAATGCACGTGATTGTTGCATAACAATATGATAACGTTCCGTTTTTAATGAGTCAAGTTTTTTGGGAGGGGCGGATGACCATCTAATTGCTATGTGTCGACATGAATATAATTCAATGGAATGGACGGCTTAATTTAGGCTACATTGTATTTCCTGGATTAGGCTACCTTCGTTTTAAAATATACTATCCAAATTTCACATATGAAATGGCCAACAATTATCACTTTAAACGTATGGCTACTTGATTATTATTATAATAATTATTATTATGAAATTATTAACATCCCACGTTTTTTGAGCCAAATACGCAACTGCGTGTGTTCATAATTGCATCTCTAAATTAGCAGCTCAAATAAATCGTCCAGCTGAACCTTTAGGGGAAACGCAACAAATGAATAGTTTATTTTCAGTAAGTGTTCAAATTGCATCGGTTCCTTCAGAGCCACATGCTCTTATTACTAATCGAAAGGCTGCCAGGTGCTCTTTCAGCGTGGACAGCTCCTCAAACTCCTACAGCTTGTATTTAAGGCAGCGCTCTCCTGGGGATCTCCATTTCCCTTTAATCGTTATCTTGATTGAACAACGTTGGGAAACCCTGGATAGATTCAACCTGTCAAACATATCATTCATGGGAAACTGCTCTACCCTATATTCTGTGAATTCTGTGAATTATTTCACTGCTCATATGCGGGTTGCGGGTCTTGTGCCGACAGGTCGGGTCGGTTTGCGGAACTAATTGGCAATATGTGCGGGTAGCGGGGCGGGTTCGGTATTATTAGAAGTATTCGTTTCTCTCGCGTCCAGGAAGAAGTTTAAAGAATAAGAGACAATGGAGTCTCTGAAAAGGGTCAAATTGGTTACTTTAATTAAGTAGCGCGGTAATGACACAAACAGAGGTGTAGTGGGACAAAACAGCTGTGAGTCTCGTTGGTGTAGCGAAGAAGAGAGCGAACAACTCTCGCTCGCTATCTATATATCCTCTGTTGGCTCCTCCTCTCATGGTGATTTAGGCAACCCAGTCTCACGGCATTTCGTGTTCACCAACACGATTTTTAATCTATTGATTCGTGTTCACCAACACGATTTGCCCCTTTTTTTCGTGTTGCACAGCACGATTTTAAAAGCAATGTATTTCTACTGCCTGCAGCACGTCTTTTTCTCCGGTCGGGTCGTGGAAGACCGGAAGCTGTGTGGTTCATAAAAACATGTTCTTACTCAATATCAAGCCACAATTGTTGCTTTTATTTTAAATCGTATAATTTCTGACTTTTGTTGCCGTCTGTGAGGAAAATAAATGGGGCTCAGAGCCTCAGGATACTGAAATCTGTATTTTAAAATCTTTTTTTCCTTCTAATTTGCTATTCTTTTCAAAATAACACACTGTTATTTACTCACCAATAACACACAATTATCCTTGCTTTTATTTATTGGTTTAATTCTATAATCTCGGGCTTTTTTGGTGTCCGTCAGGAACTGAATTTCAAAATAAAAATAACCGGAAACAGACGTAGGCCTATAAGGGACATTTCGAGCATCATTGCGATTGTCAACATTTCTGAGTTTAGGATGGCCGAAGACACTACACTACCCATAATCCCCAGCTATCGTTTAGGACTACAGTCCCCGTAAGGTTACGCAGAGCGTCAAACAGCTGTGTGAAATGGAACGAAACCACGCCAGACTATCCAAAACTGGAATCGAACACCTCCCCAGAACTACACATGCTGGCTATTGTGTTTCGCAAAATGTTCTATGGGACGTCTCTACTGAACGTTTTCGTTTTTCCCACAATTAGAAGTTGCCAGTATTAAACACATTGGTGTTATCAAATGTAAAACATATAATTAATAAATGGGTGAAAATCGCTTGTGTCCATAATGCGCAGCATTAATATATACCCACATGACAGCTCATTGCTACTTTGTAATTCTACTCCACTACAATTCAGAGGTTAACCTGGTATTTTTACTCCACTACACTTATTTGAGTTACTTTGCAGATTCTGATTAATCATGTGGAATATAAACAACCCTTAAATCAGACTTTAGTTACACCTGAGTAAAATTCAGGGAAGGTGATTGTCAAGTGCCAACAATCAGGAGAGATATTTGATAGTTGGTGCTTGAGAAGACTAAACATGTATCTGCAATTGACATGAATGGAAACGAGTAATAAAGTATATTCATTACTCGTTATTTTCTACTAATAGTTAATTAAAGACTGTATATTATGGCTATTTTGCACATCCCTTTCAAGATTTTCAAAGGTGTATTGACATATCATACACAACTACGGTGTAGTTATGCAATGAATGAAAAACTTGGGTCACAGGTTCCTCAACAGTGCATTACAAGACATCTATCAATATGTGTGTACCTCCACCATTAAACTGTCATATTCTGCACATTTCTTATTCTATCTACATACATAAGAGTATAATTAATGTGTATAATATTAGTTAAAATAAGTGCTTCAACATAGTTAACATTGCAGGAAAGCAATATATTAGACGTTAAGTACTTTGTCAGGCTTAATATTTATCTGTAGATAGATACCCCCAAAGACCTTAATCTGTTATTTAATGTTTAAATAAAGGTTAATCCGTTTTTCTGTTTTGCAAATCCTCCTATTAATATCGTTGTACATCCTGCACTAAACTGTTTTATTGTAGAGATCACTTATAGTATCTTCTTGATTTTTTATATTCTATATTTCTATATTTATACTTTCCCCCTATGAAAGTATGTACTCTTAATATTTTTTTAATCAAATATAACACATAAAAACAATAATTCAATAACGTGCTTTAACCACTAGGCGGTGCACACAAGGTGCACACAGCCATAATAACTTTGTATTATTAGTGTGTATGTACAACACCTGAAGATGTATAGTTTTATGCATGCTTTCACATCATTTTACAGCATATTGCTATACTATTTCAGACTCAGTATTTACATTCTTACATTCAAAGAAAATCAGTAATATCTTTAAAAACTACAGTCCTTTTCTATCAGCTGTGCACCGTTATGGTGTAAATATAACCTATCTATGAATTAGATCAAATGTAAAAGTCAGCCGAATTAGTGTTGATACTGCAAGGAGACGTATTGTGTGAAGAGAAATTGAAAATTGTTGATATATTTATGATCCACGTCAAGTATTCAGTTTCGGCGGCATTTCTTCAGTTTTTCCAAAGGTCTTCTCATCAGGGCGCTATAAATAAAGACCTACGGCAGATCTGTAATATGTAATGCAGCCGAACCGTGTATTACAATGCCTTTATGTGATGACTTTCAAAGAGAAAAGCAAGAGCACTCGGAATTAAGTATTATTTTATTCTTTTAAAATGTTTTCCGGATTTCATATATTATAAACACCAAATCCCAGCATGCATTGCGGCTAACACATCCAATCAGCGAGCTTAAAACCATAGCTGAGGATCTTGGGTAATCGCTCGAAATGCCTACGTCTGTTTCCGGTTATATTTATTTTGAAATTCAGTTCCTGACGGACGCCAAAAAAGCCCGAGATTATGGAATTAAACCAATAAATAAAAGCAAGGATAATTGTGTGTTATTGGTGAGTAAATAACAGTGTGTTATTTTGAAAAGAATAACAAATTAGAAGGAAAGAAAGATTTAAAAAATACAGATTTCAGTTTCCTGAGGCTCTGAGCCCCATTTATTTTCCTCACAGACGGCAACAAAAGTCCGAAATTATACGATTTAAAATAAAAGCAATAACTGTGGCTTGATATTGAGTAAGAACATGTTTTTATGAACCACACAGCTTCCGGTCTTCCACGACCCGACAGGAGAAAAAGACGTGCTGCAGCCTGCAGGCACGAAACACATTACCATTAGAAATACATTGCTTTTAAAATCGTGCTGTGCAACACGAGAAAAAGGGGCAAATCGTGTTGGTGAACACGAATCAATAGATTACAAATCGTGTTGGTGAACACGAAATGCCGTGAGACTGGGTTGGATTTAGGAGAAGAGACTGCGGTACTTTAGAGAATCTGACTGCACTTTCACTATCCGACGTGTTTATGATGCGCCAGCGGACGTCATGAATGTGCGTCTGCTGCTGTGGGGGAACTATGGAAACTACAGTTTTCTATACAGCGGACTACAACATGGATGTTTAATAAGAACGAGGGACTACTGTAAACTCATCTAGAGACTCTGCACCGTGCTCTGATGCT
The DNA here is from genome assembly GCF_902827115.2 of Pseudochaenichthys georgianus. Lineage (NCBI taxonomy): Eukaryota > Metazoa > Chordata > Actinopteri > Perciformes > Channichthyidae > Pseudochaenichthys > Pseudochaenichthys georgianus. The sequence continues at coordinate 3,075,972 of NC_047505.1, read as the reverse complement.
GCTGCTTTGCTTTATGAACGTGGACAACAGAGAAACATATTCTTCAGGACCAAAGTTGGAATTGAAATAAAAAAGGAAAGTGAAACTAATGCTCGTCACCCTCTGCCTCCGGTCCACATTAATACCAATGATCCCAATACGTATGATTGTATGAACTATGAAAAGATCTTAAAATCAATACAGATGTATTATAAACGTTAGTCCTTAACATCTATCACTGTGTATATCACCATTCAAACATCTTTTAAAAGTTAAACAAACTCCACACAGCTCAGTAAAGACTGTGACATGTTGACTTTATTTGATCATTTCAGTAAAAACTAACGTTCATATTTCTCTTTTTGATTATAATACTGATGAACGTTCAGAACAAAGCACTTTGGCAACTTACCACATACGTTTTAAAATGCTTAATAAGCACCGTAACGTTCATGATATAATTTGAACGGCCGACTGTTGTGTGACGTCAAATGCTGCGGCTGCAATGCATTGTGGGGCAGCATTTTCTCCTCTCCTTTCGGTGAGGGAGGTCCAGTGGTTCCTAAGCTAAAGGAGGTTATAAAGGAAGTTTGAAACCTCCTTTCCTATCATCTAGAGAATTCGAACGGCACTTATCATGGCTGACACTGAGGGACTTCCGGGTCATTTCACTTCGTCAGGAAGGTTCCTAAGCTAAACGGACTATTGGAACGCAACCTTGGTCTTGTCTTGGTCTTGCTACTCTCCGGTCTTGGTAATGTCTTGGTCTCAGATAAGGTGGTCTCAACTACAAGACTACTGTTTACTGTAACAGGAGCAGTGGCGGTTCTAGACCAATTTGACTGGGGGGGCCACTGGGGGGGCAGTTATTTTCTGAGGGGGGCACAATAAATGCAGGACGAAAAAGAGAACTAGACAGTATGAAGTAATTGCGCATAAGAAAACAATGCAATACAGTTATTGGTATTTGTTTCAGTACACTTATTTATTTCAGATAGATCTTATAGTTATTACTGTTAGCTTCAGCTTAAGTTATAGTGCAGTGTTTGCACTAACACCATATTTATATAAAAATAAAGGCAATGAACAGTTACATCTCTACTTTACATAAGGGTGTCTGCACAATCTCACATTACAGCAACAAAATCCTGTTTTTGGCAAACCGAGTACCAGAAAATATACATTTAAATTCTTTTCTTTTTTTTAAAAGTCATTGTTAGGGGGGCCACAGGGGGATCAGAGGTCAGTGTTAGGGGGCACTGGCCCCCCCTGCCCCCCCCTATAACCGCCCCTGAACAGGAGGAATGATGGGACAGAAGCAGAACCACCATGAGCAGCCAGGTGGACTCACTCCTGATATACTAAGAGATGTGATCCAATAGCATAATGAGTCTAAAAACCACTTGGCACAATGTAAAGTTTTTAGTTATATTGTTTTTCCTTTGTTCACCACATGACTGTCTTTAATTTGACATTTGTTTCAGTTGCTAACACACTAAAATCTCA